>NC_030858.1:35768701-35837896 GCF_000208745.1 Theobroma cacao
AATGTAAAAGAAAATAAAATAAATAATTATATATATTATAATAAAGGGTATTGTTGTTTTTTTATCTCATACTTCTTTGTTATTCCAAAATTATTTTTACCAACCAAACCACAAAATAATATTCTTATTTTATTCTTACCTTATTTTGTTTCCACAGAATACATATTCTATTCTATTCTATTTTATTTCATGAACCAAATGTGCCTTTAGAGTATGTTTAACAACATTTGATGTCCTTCGTTTTTTCAATTTCCAAATTTAATTATTTACCTTATCTTATTAACCACATATATTTAGATGCTTTCAAATGTAGTAAGTCTCTTATCACTTATAAGAAAGAATAGAGTGCTTTAATAAGCCATAGGAAAATTAAAATACCACTTGTTTCAATGTTTGAGAGGAACCAGGATTGTTTCAATGTCTTCCAATAACACAAGCAATTATAATCATTAATGAGTCAAAGCAAACTCAAGATTGTTATTGTCATGATATGCAAATCTTCCAGGCATAGAAATTATGGTATGATAATAACTGCACTCTATATGCATGCATTGCAATCACAATTAAAATCGTTTGAACACTCCAGAAAGAAACAGTCTCTCTTAAGATCCTTGCTTTGACTCCTTAAACAGAAAGGTATGGGTTAGAGCCGATTCGGAGACAAAAGAGGCCACCATTAGACGGGATGCCTGCATCGGAAGAAAAACTCAGGAGCATTATAAATCAGAAAAAATTCAAGAAGATTTATGTTAGAGTTCCATCCGCCAAGCATAAAACTTCAGATAATACAGGCAAAGTATAGATATAATAAGCATCAGTTGACAGGACCTGCAAGGGTTTGTAAAGGTTAATCAAACTTGATTATAAAAGCAGGTTAATCAGGGAAGCCATTTTGAAACCCCCCATCTCCTTCCTTCCAAAATGCACTTCAATGATTTTGTCATATACCAATTCTTCTTCAGAATTCATTACAACATTCCGGTTGGTCAGAGTGAAAAAATGAACAAAAGAGACAGGTAGTCCTATCAGAAGAGACTAAAATAGTTGAAAAGATAAATGCAGGGTAGAAAATCATGAGATGTTTTGCAGAACTTGATATGTTAAACATACCTCCTCTTTACCAACATACACAATACGCTCTTCTACATCACTGAAAGGTACCTTCAATTTTCTTACAGCAGATAGACCTGTGACTGAGGACAATGGAGTTATGATAAGATCATCAGTTATGGTGAACATTGCTGGTCCTTTTAAAAATCCTCTACCACTTGAATTGTCATTGTAGTGAGACTTTGGATCCATGACAGTTAAAACTGAAGAAGCAATCGTTTCATCAGAAGGGATAAGTGTCTCAACAGAAGTCGGCTCTGGAAACCATTGACATTGTGACCATGTGAGGTAGTACGGTTGATGCATGTATTCTTCAATGTCTAATGGTTGTGCATCATATCTAAAACCAGGAGCAAGCTTGGGACTGACTAGCATTGCTGTCGTTTCCTTAGATACTAAATATTGCTTAGCATCAAGATCCTGAATGCTGTCATAAAGGTGATTTATGCATCCTTTTGAACTGCCCTCCTTCATTTCTTTTACTAGAAACCCAAGTGGAATAGTGAGGAAACTGAAGAGCAAATCAACAAAATTTTCACTTGCTTCAGCATAGCAAACCATGTTCTTGGATTTGCTGACCATGAGTTTGACATAGATCTTCCCATCCTCATTTGATGCTGTCTCCTCCCCCTTAAGTTTTCTGAAGCTCACCTGTTCAACATCTTCCATATTGTTTAGCCCCAGCACAGGGTTATATTCTAATAGAGCTTCTGTCAAAGGCGTCTTTGATACTAGCAAGCACTTGAGCAATTTTAAAGCCTGAGAGAAGACATCAGATTATCAATTTTCGAACCAAGTATAATTAAACAGAACAATCAGTCGGTAGTTACCTGAATTACTCCCATCGAAAAGGGTCTCTCTTCGGTGGTGGTTGTGTCCTTGATCCCAAGTTTAGAAAATAAAGAATGGCTTGCTGGAGTTGATGAGGGAATTACTTGCAATTCATCACTTATTGTCATTCGAATCGGTCCTTTGACAAATACCCCTCCATCTTGATCATCAAACACTGCTTTTGTAGATTCTTTCTCCTTCAAATCTCTCTTACAATTCATAAGCTGTCCACATCCACAAATAGCATTCATGTAATGACTTAGTAGCTTATAATTTGAACGAGAACAATCACTCCTACCACATAGAAAATATCGCAGGGGTGCACCGTCATCAATTGCCAGTTTTAGGTTCTTGCATTGAGCACCTGCCCCATTTCGTGGGTATAGCAACATGGTCATGCATGCTTCTGTTCGGAGATACCGATTGTCGAGAACCTCAACGCTGTTATATAAGTTGTTCAGACAACCTATACTTGCTGTTGGTGGTCGATTACGGGTGAGCCTGACAATTGTTCCCATAGGCATTGTCAAGAAACTGAAGAGAATGTCAACAAACTTCTCATCTGATTCAACAAAAACAACTCTGTTGTTTGTCTTGTCCACCACAGCTTTCAAGCTGATATTGTTATTGTCCATGGATACCAGTTTTGGATTCCTTTATCTGCTCAAATATTGCATCAAACCGCTCAGTTAGTCCTTGGTTAGCACTTCCTCTTAAACTGGTGAACCCTGCAGCATAAAACAATCAGTTAGTTGGTTAGCACTTACTCTTAAACTGGAGCACCCTGCAGCATAAAACTGGCTCTAAGCTCTATGCCTAAATCCAAATGAAAGTTGAAAGTTTAGATTAAAATTTCATTTAAAATCAAATTTGACAAATACGAAAATCAGGGCTTGATTCTGGAATAAAAAAAAAAGGAAAAAAGATCCTAACATCTTGTTCATGAGAATTACAATACTCAACAAACTTCTTTTGATTATCAAAAGCAAAGTTAGAGTTTCCCCAGGGTATTGCTCAAGCTATGTAAATGAAGGAAAGAGATTGATAGGTCATGGATCATCAATTGAGAAAACAAAGAATAACAGTACAAGCAATTCAATAGAATTTTCGATGCAATGTTCTTATTTCTGATTTACCCTTTATTCTGTTTTATGGTGGTAAACAAAAGGTGAAAGTTTTCTACCAAGGCACTGGGGAACCAAATTACAACCATTCAAACACCTTTAAACCAGGTTCATTCAGGATATCAAACTTCTGCCTTTGATTTAAAATTTTCAAACAGTCACCCCAACGTTTTTGATTGCTAAAAAAAATGCAGACTTGCAGAGAAACCAGTAACTGAAAAAAGCCAGAGCCGAGAAATCTGCAAATGGAGTACTAAACAGATTGCAATAGCTAGAAATTCACGAACATCAAGTTATAAATATTAGCATGTGAGACTATATTACCTGGAAACAAAAGCTGACCAAAACAGCAGACTGGGAATGCTGGGAGACAAGTGAAGTATTCCCTATCAGTTTAAGAAGAGACTGGCAGGAGGGAGCTTAAAGCACAGATTCAAAGAAGACTAAAGGTGGAAAAGGTGCATGCTTCGGTCTAAGTCTTTAATCTTTGCTTTGTCAACTATGATCAGATTTATTGATGGAAGTCCTTCGTTGAGAAGTAGTGCACAGTCACAATCACAGTTAAGCTGTTGACTTGGGGTCTTCTTAACTCAAAAAAATACGTTTTAATCTTAGCATAGGTGATGTTACGGTTGCCAGATTAGATGGATGCTTAATTAAATCACAAAAGTTAGAGTAA
This sequence comes from Theobroma cacao, assembly GCF_000208745.1. NCBI lineage: Eukaryota > Viridiplantae > Streptophyta > Magnoliopsida > Malvales > Malvaceae > Theobroma > Theobroma cacao. Next base: position 35,772,446 of record NC_030858.1, read on the forward strand.
GATGTACATTTTTCTTCTCTCTTTCCCTTTGGTACGGATTCTTTATATTCTGTTAAACTTTTACCCTTCATCCATATTTCTGACAACTTAACACAAGCAAAAAGGTAAATTTACCTTTGTTAGCATCTCATATCTGAATCACTTCATGCTACACTGGTTTTTTCTCTCTTTCCAAATTTCAACCTCGCAACGCCGAGAAACTGCCCAGTACGTGTCCTGGCACCAATGTCCAATCCTGAATCTTGCTTCTGACATAAGGGATTTTGATTGTATTTCACAACCAGTTGAAAACAACCTTTTTGTTTTCCAGACACCAAAGCTACGCATGGACCATGCATCAGTCCCCTTAATCAGATTCCTTGTTCTGTCAGAGTTAGCTACTCTTGCCCTTTTATCATGCCCTCAATTGTTTCAGTCTAGTCCAAAGTTTCCCCATTTATACTACTACTGCTACTACTGAATTTTGTAGATTGAACATGCAAAAGAATGATTGTCAAGTATCAACAAATGAGAAAGAAAACAAAGAATGAAACTGACAACTACTTAAGAAGAAGGTCGAAAATCCATAATATTATTTATATTCAGGTACTACACGTTTCAACTCTAAATACCCATATCTCTATCCTTCTTCAAAATGTAACCTTTTGGAATAAATGGAGAGAAACCAGATAAAAATTATAACCCTTAAGAAAGGCAAGAGTAAAAAGAGTGTAGAAGTATGGACATGCAGTACCTCGAAGAAACGTGTGACCCAGTTACCCTGGCTTGTTTTGCTGGAGAGAAACGAAGCCAGGAGGGAAGAATATGATCATTTCCGGGGAAGGCAGGTGGAAAAAAGAGTAATTATATAAACTTTACCGAAACGGCGGGAAAAATAGGAAGGTAAAAAGGATAAAAAGGAGGGAATGTCAACGAGTGAACAAAGGGATCGAGTGAAAAAAGGGATGAGGACCCTTTTTTTTACCTGCTAGTAATTTCCTGCTATGTACTTTTTTAACCACTAGTAATTTTCCATTCTCCTAATTTGCACCTTATTTCTACAATTACATCCATGAAATGCTACTAAAAGAAACAGCCCTTCAGTTGATACTGTAGTCTGAATTAGGCACAAGATTATGATTACAATGCATCCCCTTGTAGTAATTTAACCTACTAGACTACAACAGGAAAACAAATTCACAAACTCCATCATTCAATTTATAACATCAAAAATCAACATATATATCATTTTTTCCCCCTCAGTAATAGCTATATTGTTATTCCTCTTTATTCTCGCTTGGGCTCTTCCAGGATAAAGGCATTGGTTAAAGCAGATTTGGTGACAAAAGAAGCCACCAGCAGTCGAGAAGCCTGCAACAGAGAACAGATTCATGAGAGGTTTCAACTAAGAAGGATACATATGTCTATCACAGTGCACAGTCGAAATCTTGGTGATGTTATACATAGGACAGCTAGCCCTTATGAAATTTAACCTCCTTTTCTGCATGTGATGAGAATTAAACGATCCATTTAGGAGCCAAACAACCGAGTAAATGCAACTAGTTTTGGACTCTAATTTGCTAACAAGTCTACTGTTTTTGATTGGCATAATCACTTGACTTGACACGCCATATCAATTCACATGACTGTCCAGTTACAACAGAGGAGAAAGTTGAATAGAAAGAGGTCCATCTGCATTGGAAATTTAACAGCTGGTGAAAGGCTCTATAGAGAATGTGCAACCTGAATCTATTTGTTTCATTGGAAACATGCTTGATAATGAGTAGAACAAGTTCAGAGGTGTTGAGTGTGAGAGTGTCCAGGAATATGATTACTGATGCATCTCAAAGTAATTAACCTGGTATGGGAATTTTAACTGATGATTTCCATCCCTCACTACGAAGTAATGAGGCTGTTAATTCTATTACCCACATCTAATATTATAATAAAAAACCATTCAATTATTTGTTATACCAGAATTTCATTGCAGAATCAAACTTACTTCTTCTTCGCCCACATGCACAACGCGCTCCTCTATATCACTGAAAGGTACCTTACATTTGCTTAGAACAGAGAGACCTGACGCTGGTGATATAGGTGTTATGATAAGATTGTCGGTTACTGTGAACATCGATGGTCCTTTGACAAAGCCTCCACTGCTTTTAGCATCCTTGAAGTGCGATTTTGGATCCACAACACTTAGGAGTGAGGCCTGAGCTGAATCGCTACAAGGGAGAAGCTTTTCATCAGAAAACAGCTCTGGCCTGAGGAATCCGTGAATCACTTTTACATGATCGTAAAGGTTCTGTTGACGCTTGCATTCCTCAACACCTAATGGCTGGTTCCCGAGTCTAAAACCCGGGGCAAGCCTGGGACTAACTAGCATTGCCTTGTGATCATTTGACTTCAGGTATCGCTCAGCGTCAAGATCCTGGATGCTATTGTAAAGATGATTGATGCATCCTCTTGAAGAATGGCTTTTCATTTCTTTTGCCACATGGCCCAGTGGAACAGTGAGGAAACTGAAGAGCAAATCCACAAAATCTTCAGAGACTTCAGCATAACAAACCATCTTCCTGGATTTGCTTACGATAAGCTTTGCACAAATCCTTTTGTAATTGTTTGACGATGCTTCTACGATTTCAGATTCAGTAAAGCTTCCTTGATTGAAGTTTGTGAAGCTTCCCTGATCGTAGTCTTCATTGTTCATATCCAATGATTTCTTCAATAGAGTTTCTGTCAAAGGTATTCTTGACACCAATGAGAATTTGAGCAAATCCAAAACCTGAAAAAAAAAAGGGACATCAGGTAATAAATTTCAGATAAAAGTAAGAAACTAGGCTATTGGTTTGATAACACGTTTCTTTGCTAGTTACCTCGTCTACTCCTACATTGAAAGCCCTCTCTTCAATGGTGCTGCCATCTGTGAGACCAAGCTTTGAAAGTAAAGAAAAGCTACTTGCAGTTAATGGGGGCATTATTTTTAGTTCATCACTTACTATCATTCGTGTCAATCCTTTAACAAACACCCCTCTATCTCGAGCATCAGATAACATTTGCTTATTTTCTTTCTCGGACAGATAAATCTCATAGTTCATGCGCTTTCCACAACCGCAAATTGCATTCTTGTAATGACTCAATAACTTATACTTTGAAGCAGTGCACTCCCACGACTCACAACAAAAGTATTGCAGTGGCTCACTGTCATCAACTGTCAATTTTAGTCTCTCACATTGAGCAGCAGCACCATTTCGTGGGTGCAACAACATGCTCTTGCAAGCTTCAGTTTGGAAAAGCTGCACGTCCAGATTCTCAACACTTTCATACAAGTTGTCCATGCAACCTATTCCCACCGGTGGTGGTTGATAACGGATGAGCCTGATGATTGATCCTATAGGCATTGTCAAGAAGCTCAATAGGATATCAATGAAATCCTCATCAGATTCAACAAAAATAACTCTGTTTTTCTCCACATCAACTGATGCCTTCAATCTTAAACCTTTAACAAGTTTGCCTTCCATTGATGACATAAGTCGAGCAATACTGCACAACAGATGCTGAAAGTTAAAACACAAGCTTTTTGTCCACTTAATTGAATGCAAATGAGGTCATAAAGTCTAATGGAAGGATGACTTCAGAGCTATAAAAAATAAACAAACAAGCAAAATGTGAAGAATGAACACTGATCCTGATGCCCTCATCAATGGACTTCCCAATGGAAACAAAAACAAGTTACCAATTTTGCTTTCTTCAGTAACTTTGGCCTCTTCTTCAAACGTACTGAAGCCAAGAAGCCTGAAATTTGTTGGAAACTAGGATAAATTTTCTTAAATTGAACCAACGGAAGAATGATATAGTGGGGGCTAATTACTTTACAATGAGAGCACATTAATTGAATAAAAATTGTTAATAACTCCTGAGACCTCACAGATCCTACTCTCGAAAGACCATAAAGTTTTCCTTTACATGCAGAATTGTCGAATTTTACAGTAACTATGACAAAGGGTCTGTTCTTGCAAACAACATAATCACTCAAATATGCAACCAGCAAAACAAGATGAACTATGAAACGCTCCCATCCCACTAATCATTCCAAGTACAAAACAAGTCCTAATGCTTTATCATTGCCATTAAAGCACAAAAAATAAAAGACCCCAGAAAAGAAACACTATGAACTCAATCATCTGTTGACATTCCAACCATGATTAATAACAATCACAGAGCTCACTAACAAGACAGCAAGTAACTAAACCCTGCAGATTGCATGAACCTTCTACACCTACACCAAAGAACGTTACCTGAAAATTGATTCAGCAGAAACCAGCTTTGCAGTTGCGGCTGCTGGGCCTGGGAAGTGAGAACTAAAGAATTTTTAAGTGCAGGAAAGATAATACAACAAAAGGCGAAGAGCCAGTAGTTTGATGATCTTCAACATTGAACAGCTAAATAGCTTTACTCATGTAAAAGGTCCTTACCTGAGAAGAAATGTACAGGCACATGATAGACTTGACTTAGGTCTTCTTACATTGGAGAAAACTCAACAAAAGTATCCATTAAAAGGACCCACCTAGTGATTCTGATATACGTTTGTTCTTTTAGTTACTTACTCTATTTTGATTCCTAATCATATTTATTTGCCAAAAGGAAATTGATGTTATCATCTAAAATAATGGCTTATTCTAACAAAATATTTACTTACTGGTTTTTTGATTGATTTGATAGTAGAATATTGGTGGTTTCCACCATGGAATAATGCAACATTATAAGTTTTTTCAAGAAGGCTAAAAGCATATATTACCTATTTTCTTTAGATTAAATTTAGTAGTATATCCTAAAGTGTTACTACACAATTAGAAGAATTTAATTTATTTTTTTGGATGCATTAGAAGAAATTATTTTTTGATAGAATATAAACCAAACTCAACTAAACCAGCAAAATCCAACCTATAAGGAAATTAACTTTTCCTTATATATCCTTGATGGCAAAATGATCATAAAATTAAAGCCAAATAAATATCTAAAAATTCAATAAAAAAAATTAGTTAGATTTAGTTAGCTTTTAGGGAAATCCAAAGCCCTTTTATCGTATAGTTTTTGTTTTTACCAAACCGGCTTTCAAGTCAATAGGAGTCTTTAATTACTTACAAAAATTTAAATAAATTTATATTTTTTTATTACCTCTTACATTTAATCAAGTATTTATATTTTTATTTCAAATTAAATTAAGCTTTATGATTATCGATTAACTAATTATAATTAATTAAAATAATATTTTTTATTTTATACTTACGTGATACTACGTGTAGTATGAAACTATTGATGTCATAAATATTATGTAACATCATTATTTATTATAACATGTTAATATGTCATATATATTGATATTAATATTGAAACTGTCATGTGATCATGTCATCATAAAATATTAACATATCAAATCACTTTTTACTCTAACTTGTCAATATGCATATATAACGTAACGTGATATAAAAAAAATATAAATGTTATATTGGTTATTGACTATTATAATTAGTTAATCGTTAATCATAAAACTTATTTAAATAAAAATAAAATATTAATAAATATAATAAAAAATAAAATTTTATTTAATTATTTTTAAAATATTATACCAAAAATTTATCATACCAATAATATTTTGCACAGCATATTTTCTGAATTACTATCTAAAAAAATAAAATAAAAATATAACCCAAAAAAATTATAGTACTACTTTACATTCTAACCGCCGTCAGTAATGTTAGGTTAAACCCAGTAGCAGGGTCACATCTCTCCGTGATAAAAAGGATTAGAAGGATAATCGTTTTTACTTTTATTGTTATTTGTTTACTGTTTCTTTTGTCCTGGTTTATTTGCTTAAGTAAATTTATTAAACATAAAAGCATAATCGCCATGTCGTAAATGAATCTGTCTATTTTAAGTAGTAGTGTCTCTGATCATCTCTCGCACGCTCTCTTCTCAGCTGCTTTGCCTTCTCCAACCGTAAGATTCTTTTCAATGCCTCGAAACACTCGCGTTCAATTTACTCGACCTTATTGTTATTCTCCGATCCTTTTCAAAAACCCTAAATCTTTCTTTTATTTATTCATTCATTCGTTTATTTTCGAAGTTTGCAGGTGCGATTGGAGTTAGGGTTTAAAAGTAGCCCTGAGTCGAAATCTTAGGTAATTTCAGGTATACAATAATCTCTCCCTTGTTTGGCTGCTGAGAAAATGTGCCAAGGTGAAAAACGAACGGGAAAATGTTTGTCTTTCTTTGCTTAATTTTGTTTTGCATGTCGGAAATATTCTATCTCTGATTCAGATTGGCTGGAGTATCAATCATGATTGCGTATTTTATTTCTTTGAGTTATTATTATGTTTTATCATATTATTTTTTGCAAAAAAAATTATGAAGACTGATAACATTTGATTAAGTGTAGGGATTGTTGATTTTGATTGTTTGAGTCGTCTTCTTAACTGCATTATTGTTTTGCTAATAGCCACATTGTTGTTTTTACTAATGCTGCTCTGTCTGGAAATGATGATTTTTCCCTTTTTTTTTTCTTATTTTCTAATTCGAAGGCTAATTAGATTGATGCTCATTGGGAGTTGAAGCCGAATTCCTTTGACAAAATGGGATTTGATAACGAGTGCATACTGAATATCCAATCTCTGGCCGGAGAGTACTTCTGTCCTGTTTGTCGTCTACTTGTCTACCCAAATGAAGCATTACAGTCGCAATGCACCCATCTTTACTGCAAACCATGTTTAACCTATGTTGTCAGCACTACTCGAGCTTGTCCTTATGATGGTTACTTAGTAACAGAAGCTGATTCTAAGGTATGTCTCCGACACTTTGATGGTTCATAGTGTATTCTCAATATCATTGTTTCCTGCTTATTGACCATTTTCTTTTCCCCTCAAAATACAGCCACTTGTTGAGTCAAATAAGATGCTTGCTGACACCATTGGGAAAATCACAGTTCATTGTCTATACCATAGAAGTGGCTGCACATGGCAGGGTCCTCTGTCTGAATGTACAGCTCATTGTTCTGGGTGTGCATTTGGCAATTCTCCTGTTGTATGTAATAGGTGTGGCATTCAGATTGTGCATCGTCAAGTTCAAGAACATGCACAAAATTGCCCTGTGAGTGCATTGAATTCTTTAGTAATATATCAGACCATCTTTTATGTAGCATTTGTGTTAAGTTTGACTTTCGTACATGCTTTTAATTACAGAGTGTGCAGCCACAAGCACAGCAGGCTAAGGGTGGTCAGGATACTGCAGCCACAGGTACCACAGCTGCTGATCAGGCCCAGATTGCTTCTCAGACAGGAACAGCTACTTCTCAGGCCCAGGCATCTCAAACTACAACATCTGGTACACCTGGACAGGAACCCAATCAGCAGGCCAACCCAAATCCCCGGTCCCAAGCTGTCTCCCAGGCTGCTGCGATGACTTCGGAACAGTTGTACCAACAGCAACAACAGTATCAGCAATACTACCAGCAGTATTCTGGATATGACCCGTATTATCAGCAATATTACCCCTATCAACAGCAGTCGGTTCTGCAATACCAGCAGCAACCTTTGCAGGTTAATGCACCACACATGGCTGGCCAGCATCCAGTCGACCTGCAGACACAGCCCCAACCTCAACCCCAAGTACAGCCTCAACCACAGGTTCAGGCTCAAGTGCAGCCACAACCACAACCACAGGCCCAGCATCAGTCAAATTCATCTGTTCAGGCTCCTGTGGCTGCTCAACCTCAGAACCAGTCACAAGCCAACCAACAGCAGCAAACTCACATTACGGTGCCACCACCCTCTCAAATTCCTTTGCAAAATTACCCAGCAGCCCAGGGCCATCCTCAGCCTCAGGTTCAGCCATTTCCTCAAGCTCAGCCTCAGGTTCAGCCATTTCCTCAAGCTCAGCCTCATCTGCAACATGGGCAAATTCCTCAGTATCAGCAGCATCATTCCCAGCTGCACCAACCACAGCCCCAGCTTCTTCCTGCTCCTCAAGCTCAACCTCATTCACAAGCTCAGCCACAGGCCCAGCTTCAGCCTCAGCCTCAGCCCCAGCCCCAGCCGCATCCTCAACAAAGCCAGCCCATGAATCCAAATTTGCTGCCTCAGCCGCAGCAGCTGCACCCTGCAGCCCATGCTGTGACTGGTCATCAATCTTATCCACTATCACAGCCCCACCAGCAGATGCAGCTGGTAACACCACAACATCCCATGCATGTGCATGCTCAAGGTGGCCTTCACCCACAGCAACATCCTGCTCAAATGCAGAATTCATACCCGCAGCAACCTCCTCAGATGCGCCCACCCCAACCTCATGTTGCAATTTCTAACCAGCAGCAGCCAGGTTTGTTGCCATCACCAGGTTCTATGCTGCAACAAGTTCATCTTCATTCTCATCAACCTGCACTTCCAGTTCAACAACGGCCAGTTATGCATCCTGCTGCATCACCCATGTCTCAGCCGTATGTGCAGCAACAACCTTTGTCAACCCAACCGGTGGGCTTGGTTCAGCCTCAAATGCTTCAGCAAGGTCCTTTTGTGCAGCAACAGTCGTCCTTTCAGTCTCAGTCACGCCCCCTAGGGCCACCTCATTCCTTTCCGCAACCTCCTCATGCCTATGCACAACCACAGCAAAATGTTGCAGGATCTCATGCTGTGCATTTCCATCCATCACATAATCTTGTTGGGAGACCTATGACTCCAAATCATGGAGTACAATCACAGCCATATCCACATTCTGCAGCTGGTACACCAGTTAAGCCTGTGCATCTCGGTGCGAACCAGCCATCTTCTTATCAGAATAATGTGTTCAGGACGAACAACCAATCTGGGGTAACTTCACAACCAATGTCTGAGGTGCCAGGAGATCATGGTACTGACAAAAATGTGGCTGAGCAAGAAGCTGATTCATCCTCCCCGGGAACTGCTAGGAAGGAAGCTAATGAGTTGGATATGGCATCTAGTCTTGGAGCCGATGTGGCTGAGAAAAATACTGCAAAATTGGAAGCTGATTTGAAATCCGTAGATGAAAAACTTACTGGTGATGTTGGAGATGATAGTAATGGGGTTGATATATCTACCAAGGAGACACCAGAATCTAGAAGGACAGTTGGTACGGACCTTGAACAACATAGAGATCCTGTATCTAAGAATATGGTTACCTGTGAGGCAATTGAGGACCAGAAAGATGTTCACAACGGTGAGCACAAGGTAGAAGAAATTAAAATAAAGGATGGCCCTTTGTTGAAAACTCCCCCACTGCAGGAGGCTAAGCTTGGTGAAGAACAGAATGGAAAGATGCAGAAAGACAAAATTCTTCCTCATGATCAGGGCACTCCTAAAGGGCCTGCAGGCAATGGATTTAGAGGCATTCCTCCATCTAGTCAGGTGCAGCCTGGGGGCTATCTGCCACCTTCTCATTCAGTTCCAAATGTTGATCAGGGAAGGCACCAACCCCTACAGATGCCTTATGGGTCTAATAATAACCAACAAAGACCTGCTGTTTCTGCAATATTACAAGCACCTCCACCAGGACTGCCTTCACATGCACAAACACCAGGACTTCCTCCCAATCAATTTAGGCCGCAGGGCCCAGGACAGGCTTTAGTTCCACCTGAAAATTTACCGCCTGGTTCCTTTGGAAGAGACCCAAGTAATTATGGTCCTCAAGGGCCTTATAATCAAGGTCCTCCTTCCCTTTCTGGTGCTCCAAGGATATCTCAAGGTGAACCTCTTGTAGGCCTGTCATATGGTACTCCACCTCTTACTGCCTTTGACTCACATGGTGCACCATTATATGGCCCTGAAAGTCATTCGGTTCAGCATTCTGCCAACATGGTGGACTATCATGCTGATAATAGACGGCTAGATCCTAGAGCCTCAGGCCTTGATTCCACATCAACATTCAGCTTGCGTGGTGAAAGGTTAAAGCCTGTCCAAGATGAGTGTTCAAATCAATTTCCTTTGGATCGTGGTCATCGCGGTGATCGAGGACAGTTTGAAGAAGATCTTAAACATTTTCCTAGGCCTTCTCATTTGGATAATGAACCTGTTCCGAAATTTGGGAGCTACATCTCCTCATCTAGACCACTTGATAGAGGTCCTCATGGTTTTGGTATGGATATGGGACCAAGGGCTCAAGAGAAGGAACCTCATGGGTTTAGTTTTGATCCTATGATTGGCTCAGGTCCTTCTCGATTCTTGCCACCATATCATCCTGATGATACTGGAGAAAGACCAGTTGGTCTTCCCAAAGATACTCTAGGCAGACCAGATTTTCTTGGAACAGTTCCTAGCTATGGTCGGCATCGTATGGATGGTTTTGTTTCTAGAAGTCCAGGCAGAGAATATCCAGGCATATCCCCACACGGATTTGGAGGGCATCCTGGTGATGAGATAGATGGCAGGGAACGCCGATTCAGTGATAGGTTCCCTGGCTTGCCTGGCCATTTACATAGGGGTGGATTTGAGAGTTCTGATCGTATGGAGGAGCATTTGAGGAGTCGTGATATGATTAATCAAGATAATCGGCCTGCATACTTTAGAAGGGGTGAACATGTGGGTCATCATAACATGCCTGGTCATTTGCGGTTGGGAGAACCTATTGGCTTTGGTGATTTTTCTAGCCATGAACGAATAGGAGAATTTGGTGGGCCTGGAAACTTCCGTCATCCACGACTTGGTGAGCCAGGGTTTAGAAGCAGCTTTTCACTTCAAGAATTTCCTAATGATGGTGGAATCTATACAGTTAAGTGTTGGTTTTCTTCAAACTTTTATTGATTATGTTTGTGCTAAAATACTGCTCCAATCATCTTGTTTCTGTGCTAATATCATCTACGCATGTGGAGAAAGTGTATATCATTGAGTTCTTTGTGTTTCTGCTCCTTCTGCCCTATTTTTGACTCTTGGTGTTTTCAGGGTGGTATGGATTCATTTGAAAATTTGAGAAAGAGAAAACCAATGAGCATGGGTTGGTGCCGCATTTGTAAAATAGACTGTGAAACAGTTGAAGGCTTGGACCTGCACTCACAAACAAGGGAGCACCAGAAGATGGCTATGGATATGGTTGTGACCATCAAACAAAATGCAAAGAAACAAAAACTGTAAGTTCATGTGGCCATATTGTGCATGGTGGTATCCAAATGTTAATTTGTTTATGGGTAAGACACATCATTTTATTCTTTGTGTTGCTTTGTTTTGTAGAACCTCCAGTGATCACTCCATACGCAATGATACAAGCAAGTCAAAGAATGTAAAATTTGAAGGCCGTGTGAATAAGCATTGAGTCTTGATGTTTGCTGTCCATAGATTGTGGTTGTTCCCTTGCTCACTTGGGATTGAATTTGTTGGTGTGGTATTTGGCACTTAGTGATGTAGGTCACTCACCCTTTGATGCCTCTTTTTCACTTCTGGGTGGTTTATGCTGGTCCTGTCATTTCAGGTTGCTGCCATGTAAATGGAGATGGTTTTTGGAACTGACGTTCAGTGGCAGTTAAGTTTATTGGTTTTTTCTTTTTTGACATGATATCTTTTGCTTTTAGAACTTCAGTATTTTGTGTCAACTTCAGCATTATCTGGTTAAAATGGTTAAATTTTTTTTTACTATATCAAGCTGTTATGAACTGTTGCTTACTTTGCTTGTTGAGATGGTTGTATCAATAGTTGGTTTTCTTATCCCTAGATATTTTAGGTTGAACCATACATATATCCAGTATATAAGCTTTTGCTCTTGCTTTCTTCAATCAACTGTTGGCTCAACCTTTCCTATTTTATTTTAGGATTAGATTCCTTTCGTGACACTGTGGGATTTAACTGAACAAACTGTTTTCTTTCCTGAACTATTGTTGAGCTCACATGCAATTGCCAATTTTATTTTCTTCTATAACAAGAGGTTGTTGATTATTCATTGGTATTCATCCAGCCATCTTTTTGTTGCCCAGATGCTTTTTCTCTATCTACTTTTCTTGCCTCTTGTATATTCTAGGGAAGAAAATATAAATTGTACAGCAATTTCAAAATTTTTACAAAAGAATTATGAGTCAGCTGTAGATTACAGAACAAGTCTACATAATGTGGTGAAGTTTATATGGAAATTTGTTCTTAAATTGCTGTAAACATTTAGTCTAATTGTGGCTTCATATGCTTTCTATAATTAATTTCTAAGTTGTATAAAGTTCATCCGAAAATTAGTTTTTGGAAACATGCTTATTTTTAGAATGTGTAAACTTCCAAGTATTGTGGTCTTATCTAAACATTAGTGCTCGATATTAATATTTGCTATCGAATGGTTGATGACTTCTGCATAAATCCCATTAATATATAAAAGGGGCATCTTTTTATGTTAATATGTAGACATTTTCACCTGGTTACAGTTAATCAATAAGATTTTTTTGTGCAAAAAAAATATTAATAATGCAACATGTCAATGATTATGGATATTAATAGTTCCTTGAACATTTGTAGCTAGGATTCGTTGATGAGCTGTATTATTTTGCTAGGAAAATGTGTTTTGCTATAGATTGCTAAACCTGTGGGACGAAAGCATTTGATCTTTATCTTCTTGGCAAGTTTAGGATATAAATTCAATTGGAGGGTCTATGTGTGCTCAAAATTTAACCAGTGGAAAGATTATGTAGCGGCATGGACATCAAAAGGACCTGCATGGTCATTCAATTGAAGTCCAAAAACAGAAAATTAGAAGCGTAAGCCAAAGATTGTTGGCTTTTATACTCAGTAGCTTTTTATGGTACTGCTTAAAGAGTGTGAACTGTTAAAGATTTAGTTAGGCTATGAGAGGTAGATCTTGCTTAATGGGATTAAGCTTTGTTCTTGGTGTTATGAATAAGGCCCTGGTTAAGACTATTGAACAGCACATAACTAGCAAGGGTTGAAATTGTCTCCAGCATTTAGTGGCTTGTTTCCAACCTCTGAATATATGATACTATCATAGGTTCAATATCCTTGCCATAAAGAATTTGTCTCTTCTGGCTGGAATTCAAAGAAAACTTCATCCAAGTTATTGCTGTTTAGGTGCTTTGTTCTGTTAGTTATAATAGTAAAATAATTTCCTTTAGTTATCTTTTAATATTTTTTAGGTCCAATGCTTAATAATATAACAATTCTTTTAAACTTGATAGAGTTGATTTTTATACTGGTGGAATTTCTTTTTTTTTTTCTATAATAGATTTTTTCAATTCGACCTCTCTTTTTTCGGCGAAGCAGACAACATAATGGCTGAAAGTTCAGTGGGAAGGTTTTGTCACTCATCTTTTTTAGATGTGGTAAGATTGTGTTCAGCATACAGATTTTGTCAGCGGTAAACTTTTCTTTGTAATATTCCTTTTTTTTCCCTTTCAAATTGGTTAACTGCTGGGTATTATATATGTTGCTTTATTTTCATACTGATTTTGCTTTTTATAGTTTCTTTTACATTAATCTTTTACATTTTTTATGTCCAGCATTCAAGTGTGGGAAATTTGTGGTAGTCTGTAATTGTAGAATTGAGAGGCTGATAAAATGTTAGTTAGAGTGTAAGTTATTTCATAAAGTGTATAATTATTTTTATTTTTTAGTAAGTGTATCAATTTAGGACAGTTTTGGAAATAGGTCCTTTTGTTGGATTGAGTGAGGTCATTGAGTACCCTTTCATTTTAGTTTAACAGTGCCTTGTGCCTTTGGGAGAGGGATTTAAAGGTTAAGCCATGAGTCCATGTAGACTTGCATGTTAGGATATACTTGTTTGGGCCAAGGGTTGTCCTGGGGCTTGGTCTATGCTAGGACAGACAAGAAAAGGCGTGCTTAACATGACCCCTGTTTGAAATGGTATGTTTTGCCGGGATCCATCTTTCCATACTAGATGATTTTGAACCTAAATGACATTTCCTTAGAAAAGAATGTGTTAGTCATGTTATTTTAACCTTTATTTCTAGGTTCTTTAGTGTTTCAATTTTAGGATCTGATAAATTATGCGTTACATTTGCCAATATTGGTGGTTCACCTTCCTTGCTGTCCCGATAGAGTGTGTGTGTGTGGATAAGTCTGTTTTGACTTAACACTCATGCAGCTATATTTGATGTACTATTCTAGAGGCGTTAATGTTATATCCTCATTGACCTTTATTGACTATATTTCATGTGCGCAAAATCTTTAGTTTCTATGTTCAGTTGCTCAATCATATCTGTGATACTCACTAAATAGTCAAGCACAATTGGGCTAACAATAAGTTTATCTTCCAACATTTTAAATGACTACCATTCATTTGTTATCTTCATAAAATTAGACATGATAAAGTATCAAGTGGAAAGTAATTAACAATAAACATAAATCTGAGACATACAAATAAACTATTAAGTAGAAGTTGACCATTGTTGAATTATTTTCCTAAGGCGATATTTTATGGGCATCAACTCTCAAGTTTATGTAAGCTCAAATTGCAATGATTTAAGAATATACTTATTAGTTTCGGGTCTGTTTAAACAGTCAGTTAATCATATTGTAGGATGTTTTTTGACTGCCTAAATCAGTCCAAGGTGAAATTTCAAATTTGAATCTTTTGTGCTTTAATACTCATAATACTAGTTGTATGATCAAAGAAGTGTTACATAGATGATGATTGGCAGGGGTACAATTAAGCAATTGGTTTTGTTTCCTCTGATTTTTACTTTGGTGAATTTGCATCATGAATCCCTTGGGAAATACTTAATGCTTCCTAAGACTGCCATATGTGCAAAATTTTTACTTCTTTGAAGCTGGGCAGCCCCTTTTTCAATGTTGGATGGCAATTCTGAACTGCAAATCCTGCATCTTTCATTGTGTTTCTGACCAGGTTTGTGATTTTATTCTTGATCATTGTGTGGTTGAATCTGCAACCCGAATGATAGTTTCTCTTTTTGCTTGTTAGTGCTCCTATTCAATTTTAAGATGTTCTTAGGTCTCTCATCTGTCTGTTATTATATCAATATTACTTTTTCTTGAAGTGAGTAGAGTGTAAAGCTCAAATTGGGAAGCCATTAGGTAGTATAGTATGCTAGACAAATTGCCGTCTTTGTGTAGGCGTAATTTTCCAATGGGGTTCTGGTTAAGCAATGGGCAATGGCTACTGGGTTTTTTTTTTTTATACACTCAAGGAGGGGGTGCACACACTTAATTGATGGCCATTGTAGAACAGATTTGGGGCTTAGGGTTAGGAAGGATTTGTCATGATTATACGGAGAGCCTTTTCGGGTCAATAGTTGATTTGATTGGAGTTTAAGATCAAAATATTGACTCAAATTGATGATTCTGGTTGCTTGAAATTCATGGAAACAGCGATCCTAGATATAATGATATAAATCTAGGGTCAAATTGGTGGGAATTGATTGAAAATATATTTAATTTAGGGTTTCAATACTATAAGAAAGAGTGGTGCATGGTTGCATTTGGCAAGAGTAGAGCACCATGATCGGTGCTGTTGGTTTGTGAATACTGTAGCAACAGAACTTTGAGAAGGATAGCGAGAAGCAAGATAGGTGAATCAACAATGATAAGTTCTTCAACATCCCTTCAGTAAAATATCCATTAAAATCAATTTTACTAGTCTGAAAATACAAAAAAAAAATATCAATAGGCAGACAGTGTTTTATCATAATTGGACTAGGAATTCTCAATATTTTTAGATTAGAGAAAACCCCAGTTATATAAATTTAGGACCACATCAGAAGTCTGAATAGAGTTACTAGAATTGTATAAAATCCAATGAGCCACATAAACAAGGCCCATCCTAGCTAAATATTAAATTACTAAAAATGACCCTGCAAAACAAAACTCCAATAAACACTTTCACATGTGGTGCATGTGTAAATTACTGTCAAATGGGTGAACATATATGTTAAAAGGAAATGCTTGGCCAGAGTAAGAGAGAATCATTGGGGAGCTATAAGAAAAAAAGAGAATATGCATGGATGCAACCCTTGATAAAGGAGAAGAAATACTTTGTCAAAATTTGGGAATGCAAATAGATCATGAGGGTTCAAACCGATGGTGTAGAAAGTTTGTATGTCTTCAACTCTTTTCCCATCATCTTTTTCAATATAAATACTTTGATTTGTTTACTATTTACTAAGACTGACGGCTTACGTAGTTGTGGACTCTGAGAAGTCGAATTTACTTGTTCCCTTTATTTCTCCAAATATATTCTGTTATTTGCACATTGGAAGAGTTATCCTCAGTGCAGCATATTTTGTATTTCCTGGCATGCCATGATTGTATTTTTGTTTTTGCCTTGTTAGTGGTATCAATCCGTCCACCTCATACTAGATGTGTAGCAATTAGAATGATTTTTTGCCTTTGATTTTCATTTTTCATGACATATATAACATATCCATTATTGCAATTACACAGGCATGATGCTTTGCTTTTGTATGGATGTCGGTTTTGCCACTTTATCAACTTGTTACATTTTGCTTTACATTTATGTTATTTATACATACTAATATGTTAAGCAGTAGTGACTTTGGTCTTTATTGAGTTGGAAAACCAACTCAACTTTTAGTGATTGAAAATAAATAAAAAGAAAATTAAAGAATCACATGAAAATAAAGGATAATTTTTTCTGTTCAAATCAGAATTGAACCTTCTTTCATAGTTATTTTACGCTTGGTAATTTCATTGGAGGTTAAAATTGTAAAATAGTGGAGCTACTACATAGTACCGGGCTTCGGTCGCCTAATGAGTTGTCCTGCTGCAGTGAAATATTTCCCTATAATGGTAGTATTTGGTCCGATCATTTAGATAAAATTGACGATTTGGGCAGTAGTGTTTTGACGGGCTTTTTTCGAAAAGCTATTCTGCATTTGAGGAAGACCTGTTACATGCAATCAACGTGTGATTTTCAAGGGGCTGGCTAATGACTTGGCTTTTCGAATGTTGGCCGAAGATGTGGCTGTGGGTCAGAGAATTAAGGACCTGCTCAAGTCTTGGCCTGTCATGTAAAGTATAGAGAATTAAGGACGACCTGATTCTTCAGCGACGAGTTTCCCTGGAAGAAGTTGTGATTTCTTGAATTCAGTGAGGGAAAAATGAAGCCATCAAATCCTTGTGAAGCGAAGATGGGTAGATGTATAGAAAGCGTGCCGTTTAATAGATGAATGACATCTGTGCAGCTTTTCTCACTCAGGTCGCGATTTGCTTTTACAATGTTGAGATCTGGAAGAAAACTTATAGTGCTATATTTTACAAATGATTGGAATTAAATGAATTTCACTTTATCCCCTTCTTCATTATTCAAGTATATTTGCTCTAATGCGTATTGTTTTTACATGAATTAATAATATTAAACTAATGAGTATTCGAAATGCATAAATATGAAATTGGAATTTCCAATGTTGTCATACATTCTATTACTTATTAATCCGATAATTTCAGCCTATTTTCATTTTCCCTAGACGGAAATTATCGTCCAAAAGATTATTTTTAATTTCATTTTATTTCTTTGTTTCACTCAGAGTCGAAATTTGTCTGCAATCTGCATGCTTTTATTATTACTAAATAATGCATTTGTAGGAACAAAAATTAAAAAAAAAAAAGAAACGACTCGATGTTAGGGTAACGTGCAAGTGCCAGCTGTTTTTTTAACCCTAGACGGCACCTTCCACCGACTTTTCAGCAAGCTAGACAATGGAGTCCAGCTGTCTCTTAGCAATTTTGAATTTTGAAATTTTTTTACCACTCCCCCGCCCCACTAACTTTTCAGCCGTTGCCTTGTCCTTGCACCCGTTGGAAAACCTGCGGCAGTCTCGTCTCGTAAGCTGAAAACCATTAATTCAAAAAATTGCTACTGTTAATAAAAAAATAATTTAAAATAAACGCTGGCTCTCGCCTTGAATATAAAATCTTCCCTAATAAGCCTCCTCAGTCCCCACTTTCACTTCCTAGATCTGTTTTTCCCTCTCCCAATTTTCTTGAATTTTCCTTCCTATTTTCCCTCTTCTCCAAAACCAAAAAAAGAGCAAAAATGCGTGAAATCCTTCATATTCAAGGAGGGCAATGCGGCAACCAAATCGGAGCCAAGTTCTGGGAAGTTGTGTGTACAGAGCACGGCATAGATCCAACCGGACGTTACCAGGGAGACTTGGATCTACAGCTTGAGAGGATCAATGTCTACTACAATGAAGCCAGTTGTGGCAGGTTCGTCCCTCGTGCCGTTCTCATGGACCTTGAACCTGGAACCATGGACAGCATCAGATCTGGTCCTGTTGGCCAGATTTTCAGACCGGACAACTTCGTCTTTGGTCAGTCCGGTGCTGGTAACAACTGGGCTAAAGGTCATTACACTGAGGGTGCTGAGTTGATCGATTCTGTGCTTGACGTTGTCAGAAAAGAGGCCGAAAATTGCGATTGTCTTCAAGGTAAGTTTGCTGAGTAACTTCACAAACGGATCTGAGGAACCTTGTTTAAGTTCTGCTTGTATAATAGTTAATGTAGTATTCATTGACTCTTTTTGTTTCCCCTTTTTTCTAGGGTTTCAGGTTTGTCATTCATTGGGAGGAGGAACTGGATCTGGAATGGGAACACTTCTGATATCGAAGATAAGGGAGGAATACCCAGATAGGATGATGTTGACTTTCTCCGTTTTCCCATCTCCTAAGGTCTCTGATACAGTCGTGGAGCCTTACAATGCTACTTTGTCTGTTCACCAGTTGGTTGAAAATGCTGATGAGTGTATGGTTCTTGACAATGAAGCCTTGTATGACATTTGTTTCCGGACGCTTAAGCTCACTACTCCCAGCTGTAAGTTTTCCCCTGATTTATTGTTTATACTATCAATGGATACATTGTTTTGCATTGCATTGTTGACTAAAGTTGATGTACTAGTACTTATGAGGTAACTATCATTTCAGCACCTTTGAAATGAAGGGGGAAGTGATACCATTTTAGTTTTATGGAAAGAAGCCCTTGTGGTTTTGTGTAATTTGGAGATAAAATTGTGGACTGTCATGTTATATCAAAATGTAATCATAACTGTTATCTTCAGAAAAGGCCTAAAATAAAGTTAGTAAGAGCTAAGGTTTGTTCTTTGGCCGGGGGATTTTTCAAATGTCTTTCATCTCTGTAAATCTGTTTGATTTTTGACAGTTGATGATCTAATTATTTTTTGGTTGAACAGTTGGTGATCTAAATCACTTGATCTCTGCAACAATGTCTGGAGTTACATGCTGCTTACGATTCCCTGGTCAGCTGAACTCTGATCTTAGGAAACTTGCTGTGAATCTTATCCCATTTCCTCGCCTACACTTTTTCATGGTGGGTTTTGCTCCTCTCACCTCAAGAGGATCCCAACAGTACCGAGCTCTAACAGTTCCTGAGCTCACTCAACAAATGTGGGATGCAAAGAACATGATGTGTGCAGCTGATCCACGACATGGCCGTTACTTGACTGCATCAGCTATGTTCCGTGGTAAAATGAGCACCAAGGAAGTGGACGAGCAGATGTTGAATGTTCAGAACAAGAATTCCTCCTACTTTGTTGAGTGGATCCCCAACAATGTGAAGTCAACAGTTTGTGACATCCCGCCCACTGGCCTCAAGATGGCATCAACATTCATTGGCAATTCAACATCCATTCAGGAGATGTTTAGGCGAGTGAGTGAGCAGTTCACAGCTATGTTTAGGAGGAAGGCCTTCTTGCATTGGTACACAGGAGAAGGTATGGATGAGATGGAGTTTACTGAGGCAGAGAGCAACATGAATGATCTGGTCTCCGAGTATCAGCAGTACCAAGATGCAACAGCTGATGAGGACGAGTTTGAGGAAGAGGAACCAGAATATGAGGACTAAAATCTTATTTATCTGTCGCCATTTTGGCTTATTCAAAACCTCAACTTCCAGTTGCTGGTTCATTTGGAATGTGAAAGAATTTAGTCATTATGCTCTGTAACTGTTTTTGCATTGATGAAGTTTCAATTTCGTTGAGAACTTTGTAGTAGCATTTCCTGAGTTCTTCAATTACTTGCTTGCTGTGCTCTTTCAGCAAAGCGTGCAGAAGAAAAACTATGTACCCTTTCTTCTTAAGTTTCTAAATAAACTGTTTTGTTGCAATTGTTCTTTGTTGAATTGATATCACAGTTGCACCCACCTTCCTTGTTCTTCGAACCAGAAAAATCTCGTCTTTCATGATTGCATCACTACAAAGACAAAAGGCATTCATTCCAGCCACAGTTCTCTTAAAAAATCAACATTGTGAAAATAGATGGTACTATCTATATTTATTTACTCTTGATTTCCCTTTTCCAATCTTAAGACTATGTCAAGTTACTGAAGAAAATCTATTAATAGTTCTTAGTATTTGTTAGCTATTTTTTCGCAGAGTTCAAAAAAAAAAATGAAACATCAACCCTAATACGGCACCGTTTTAATCCATTCTCCTCTCGTTCATCTTTCTTTAATTTTTTAATACTCGTAAAGAACACTCCTTGGCCCTTGCTTCTTTCTTGATCCCGTTTCCCACCGCAGTTTCCTTGTTATTTCAGAGCAGAGAAACAAAAGCCAAACCAAAAATGGCGACAACACTCGCAAACAGAGCTGCTACGAATCAAACCATTGGGCTATCGAGACTCGTGTCCAACTTCTTCAGAAACCTCTCCACTGCCAGTTCTACTCAAAACCCTCGCGCCTCCTCCTCTTCAGCTACCAAAAAACCCAAGCGGAAAAAGAAGAAGAACCTGTTTGAGGTAGCTCAGTTCTTACCCAACTGGGGACTTGGTTACCACATGGCCAAAACTCATTGGACTGATGTTTCTTATCAGATCACTAAGGTCAATCTTTACAAGGTCCTCTTCTTCTCCCTCTCTCTCTACTTCAAAATAAGAAAAAAAAAAAAAAGGGAACTTAACGGGTTGGGTTCTTAATGTTTTTCTTTTGGGTTCATTTATATTGAAAAAATGATTTTGAAATTATGGGTTTTTTGTGTTTACTCAGAAATGTGAAGAGTTGATGGAGTTAAATGGCTGTATTTGGTCTTATGAGCAAAATCTATTGATTTTTAATCTTTGATTTTTTTATAATTTATTGATAAAAAATTTGGGGATTTAGTTAATTATGCTATTTTTGACATTGTTCGTTCAGTTCTTAGGGTTTAGGGTTTTAGGATTTACAAGGTTTGAATTTGTTTACAGGATGGAAGGCATGGCAAGGCATGGGGAGTTGTTCACAAATACGGTTAGTAACTAATTCGCCATAATTATTACAATTGAGAGGGGGGAAGGTATAATTTCCTATTTTTCAATATGGAGTTGGGGTTTGATATTTGTTCAAGTTTCAGGGTTAGAGCGTTTTGTATGTTCTGCTCATTGTTGTCTATTAATGTTGGTGATATTTGTCATTTTGATGAGATGATTGTTGGTATTTTCTTGGCTAGTCTTGTGCTCAATGTATCCTTGAATAAAGATTTGTATGAGCTTCTGATTTGCTTTATTTTGCTATTTCTTGTTGGTGTTTGATAAAATTTATTTCATTTGATACTCCTGATCCCTGGTGGGAAATGCTGATTTTTGCTGTGAGTTGTGAGCAGCCAATAATAGAAACAAAAATGCATAGTGCACACAGATTTGCTAGGTGAAGAGAGAGGCAGAGAAGTGAGCTAAATTAAGTTAAACACATAAAGAATGACTTCAGAGGGATCTTTTATAGGTTTTCGGAAACAAAGGTGCATGTGTACTAGAAGGTAAAAAAACAAGAAGTTATTGAAACTTAAACTTTATGTCAAATATTGGCTAAGATCAGAAGAAGTCAATTATATGGTTCCCTTTTGGTTTAGACTAATGGTTGTTATTTTGAGGCAATCTTAATATCAATGTAGAGGGTGGCAATTTCACCAGATCTCACCAGGCTGGGAATTGGAAGAAGGGATGTTGGTCCAGAAACAGCAACAGGGTATTATAGTTTGTCTTGAAAACAGTTCAGCAAAGACTAGATGTCTTAGTCTTTTGCGAATTATATGGCCTAAATAGAAGTTTGCTTAAGTCTCTCTGTTAGTATCAAAGGTCCAAGTGCTCTGATAGCTTGCTTCTTGTTTAGGGTTAAAAATGTGTACCAATATTATTTTTGGAAATGTTCATAAGGAGATTGAATGGGCTTAAGTACTGCTTAGGGTACATTTGATTCTGATAGATCATATGCAATCTCCTAGACCCATGGTAGAAGAAACTGGTAATTCCTGAATTGATTTACCTATTGTGGTGATAACTCAGGAAGAATAGATGTTATTTCTCCATTCATTTAAGGTTGGGAAGCAATAAAAACTGCTAAGCTCACTTTCACCATCTGATTAGATATCTCTTTGCAATTACCTGTTTATGCAATGATTGAGTTGATGTTAATGATGCCTAATACAGGCATGCCAGCTGCAGATGCTCCCACGAAAGTAAGTGGAGTTCACAAGCGCTGTTGGAGATACCTTCCACATTTGTCAAAACCAGAAAAAATGACTCCACACTTGAAGAAACCAACAGAAAATGCCCCAAAGCCTGAAGCCCAAGTAGCTTGATGCATTGCCTCAAATTCTGGATGCTAGTAACCTGCTATTGTATTGTCATTGGCTGATTCTTTTGCACTCTGTAGGCAGAGTTATCTTCAGATATGGTAATGCTTTAAAATTCATTTCAAGATGCATGTGAACTTTCATATGCTATCAACTTTGTGCTTTGGAGCTGCTCAATTTTTACTGGCTCAAATGGGAAATCTGTAGTCAGAACTAAAAGTTTTGTGAAAGAGTTAATTTCATTTAAACGTTTTTTTTTGTTTGGAGTGGCATTTTGGTTAGTTGTATCTCTGATGCTTCTGCATATCTTTCATTTGGTTTTGACGACCATTGACAAACTAAGCCGTGAACTGTCCAGTGGATGAGTTAGAACAGCCAATGACAGTTTCCATTTGATTCCTCTTAGCTTAGTTGTTACTTCAAAGTATCTGTACATAAGGAATGCGAGCTATGGGATTGTTGGGCAATTACAGTGAATGATGCTTCTGCTCGTAAGAGCTGCATATTTATCTTAGCGGTTTATGACAATGTTACGCGGGAAAATTTTAGGCTTTATGTTGTTTTAATTCACTATAATTTACATGAACAGCTCAATTTATCAATCTTTTGCTTTACAAGGGCAAGGGAAGGTTGATTTCATTACCAAGACTCTGAGAAGCAACTTAACTGAACCACAAAGTCACACCTAACAAAGCACTTAATGATCCTGAATGTTTTAGATTAAGAGGGAGATGCTCTAAGTGCCACCTATGAACAGACTGGAAAGGCAAAACCTGCTATTACAATTGGCATAGTTCATCTGATCATGGACAGGCAGCTCTAGTTTGCAAATCTGATAGAGCTAGTTGATCCTTAAGCAAGAGAATGAAAGGACAGCTTCAATACCTATTAAGATGCGGACATGTTAAGCACATAATAGTTTGAACAGAAATGTCAAAGACAATAATGGAGATCTATTAATTTCATTCGCTCTCTTCTGAATCACTATCTTGGGAATCAATCTTCATGGCCTTCACAGCATTGCTTGCCTTAAAATCTTCAACAGCCTTGTCAAAACCGCTCCTTACATGCCTGCACATCAGCATCAGATCCTGACATGCATCTTTCAATACCTCTCTGGCCGGATCACCTGCAAAATTCCCATTGAAAAACAAAAATTTCACAACAGGAAAAAGAAAAAAAACACAAAAGGAAGAGTTCCATACATGCACAACTACATGGAAGATCAGTCATCAGAGAAACAGAACAATGTACGAAAGATGTCAATTGAGGAAAGAAAACCCAAAATTCTGAAGGGGCTTTAAGGCAATGTCCATGAATTATAGTATTCCAAAAATCGGTTGATAGCCAACTAACTGCTGAGGACTTGGATGTTTACAAAGAACCACCAACTGAACCCAACCCAACAGTACGGCTCCATAAATATATTGATATCCAGAAATCATAAGGCAGGCAAAATGAATCAAATAACTCAACTAAAAACCTTGGGAAAACAACTTGCTTGATGACAAAAGAAGAAACCAGAATCCAAAACCCGCACTTCCATAAAAGTTAATCATGAAAAGAGAGCTAGTATTGAGTTACCAGTTGTCTGAACTCTAATATTAACTCGAGCATTCGAAGGATGAGGAATACTGTACCCACAGAATGTTACCCTTGGGCTGCAAAATCAAAATTTACATTATAATCACCCAAATCCTTCAGAAAAGAAAACCCAACATTAAACTCAAGCGATGATAATTCTGACAAGGGAAAAAAAGAAAAAAACAGAGGTGATCGAACTGACTCTTGATTCAAAGTGAATCTAACAGCATTAGCTAAAGTATGATCCTCTTCCGTTAAGGAAAACGTTGCAGCACTATTATCAGTGAAGGACCCGTGTTCCATACTTTCTTTCAACCCACTTTTCAAAATCCCTAAATGACCCTGATTTTATCTATCCAAAGCTGCAAAGGAAGAAGGAAAATAATAACAAAATCAAATAAAACTACAAGAATTTTCACCCCAATTATCGTGGCTAAAAAGGAGAAGCAGAAAATATAGCTTACCTGAGTATTTTGCGTGCAAAAACCCTACAGCGTAACAAGGGTTTTTCCGCTGAAAGGAAGATACAGAACCGAGGAAAGAAGCGGTTCCCAAATTACAAATTTAGCCCTGGACTTAAACTAGCTGATCACTTTTGTGTTACGTGGCGTGTTACTCTTGAGTTGTTAAGACTTATTTCCCGTACATCATATCTACACCGTAGACTTACCGCTTAAACCCTAATTCGAATAAAACGAACCTAGTACAAAGTTTCTTCTTCCATTTCCTTGTTTTCTGCTTATCCTAAACTCTAACAAGAACTGAGCTGTTCTCCTATCAGAGCAAAACTGTAAAGTAAAGGTTTTATAAAACCCTTTCTTCTAATGTTGATTTGGCTGTTTTCCCGTGATATTTCTGATTAGTTTTTTTTTTTTATGGATCTTGTTTGTTTCTCAGGGGTCTAATGGCTGCCAACACCCCAGCTGGAATAGACAAAGAGCAGGTTTCTTCTTCTTTTTCTTATTTTATGAACATTTGCTTTGGTTCAATTAATTCTCAGGGGTTCAAGAAGACTTGATCTTTGCCGCTGATTAATTCGGTTTTTTTGTTGTTGAGTTTGTAGTGTTGAAATAATCTTGAGTCTTTTAGTCTCTATGGATTCAGGTTTTTGTTATGAACTAATTGGAAATGGTTTTAGATTATTTGGGTTTTGGGTTTAGTTAAAAGATTTTGATTTTGTTTATCTTCTTCCACCCACCCCCCAACTCTTGCAATGCGGGCGATTTGAAGTTCATGTTTTGAATACTGTGCAGGCCTTTGGCATGGCGGAAACGGAGATGGAATATAGGGTAGAACTGTTTAACAGGTAAGGGAAATTGACAAACTTTAATGAATGTGTTTAGTAGATACATCTATAAGTTAACAAGGAATGTTTGTTGAAAAGATTGCTATCAGAAACACGTCTACATTATGTTTGGCCTCTTAAACTTCCTGTATACTCGATTTATCTGCCGACAACTGAAAATTTCAGAGTTCAGAATTTGAAACTGGACCCATGTGGCCCGGCATGGTTCTTCATTATTGATAGTTTGCACTTGTTGTAAGTTCATATTGCTAATACTCAAGTTCCTGAATTCAGCTTGTTTTTATGGTTTTCGTCCAGGCTTGCACAAACATGTTTCAACAAATGTGTTGACAAAAGGTATGAGAAGTCCTGACACCCCCTTTTTGGTTACCATGAACCTATTAAGAGATTTACACACGTTATTATAATTACTTTTTTATTCCTAAGGAAATGGTGTCAATGCTAATATCTTTCTGCTTTAGGTACAAGGAGTCTGAGCTAAACATGGGTGAAAATAGTTGCATTGATCGCTGTGTTTCAAAGTATTGGCAGGTAGGCTTAAGCTCAATTAAAATATTTTTAAATGTGTTTTATTAGAGTTGGAAGCATGTCTTATACTAGCTTTATATGACTGCTTCCTCTGGTTTTAAATTAAGTTATATACAGTATGTAGGGATAGTGTTAAGCTTTAACCTTCCGAATGATGCGCTGTATAAGGCTACAAGCTCTATACTGTATTGTATTGTTGGCCTAATATGCTTTGCAAAAAGCTCTATCATGAAGCCTTTTTTGTTTGGATCAAACTATTCTTGATTCAGATACCTATTGATGAGTTTTTCCTTAGATGTATTCCTTCGTTCTTAGTTGAAGGCTGAGATTTGATTCTTATGAGTGCAACCTT
This sequence comes from Theobroma cacao, assembly GCF_000208745.1. Lineage (NCBI taxonomy): Eukaryota > Viridiplantae > Streptophyta > Magnoliopsida > Malvales > Malvaceae > Theobroma > Theobroma cacao. The sequence continues at coordinate 35,798,737 of NC_030858.1, forward strand.
TCTTATTTTCTAGGTGAATGGGATGATTGGCCAGATGCTCAGTGCTGGTGGTCGGCCTCCAATGTAAAACACCAGCATCCTCCATCCTAAGTTATGTTTTTCATGTAAGGCATGGTCTGGGGAAAGGTGGAGATTGTATTACAACATATATTTGTAATGACTTTCCAAATTACATTTTTTTTCGACACAGGATCTGTGGGCAGTTTTTAATTCATTGCAATATAATAAAGATTTTGGTTCTAAATCTTAAGTTCCATATGACTTATGCACAATGCTTATAGAATTTTACTATATGAACTGCTTTGTAGGGCACCTCATTGGTCAGGATCGGGAAGGAGACTTAATTAATCTACTTTCATCAACTTTAAATTAATTGAGGTTAATTATTAAGAATTAAAGCCTTATCCATTTAGAATTAACTTTTAAACTTATATCGTACCATGAAAAATTTTCTACTGCTTGGGAACTTCATGAACCCACTCAATTGGCAAGTTGTTATAACCCAAGCACCATCCATAATACTACCTTTGCTCTATGATAATAAAACATAAAAAAACTCCCTTAATAATGAAATTAATCTAAATTAAATTGCACTAATCACTGATCAAATCAGTAGGAAGATCTGCTTGATGTCAAACTCAAAAATGAAAAGTTCATTCTTCTTATCATCATAAAATATTGTGCCCAGAATGAGAAGACAAAACATACACCATAACCAGGATATAATCGTTACAATTACTCTGTGGTGCTGAGGAAACATAAATGCCAAAGAGGGAAATAAGACAGGAAGATACAGGGGATAATTAAGTGAAAGGAAAAAAAGGACCTATACACTTTCAGTTTCTATGTTTTTTCGCTTCCAAGTTTGTACCGTCTTTGAGGGTTTCCTGAGCATCATTGTCCATCCCAAGGCTAAATAGAGCAGCAGCTTGGAGATAGAATGCAGTAGGCCAATCCGGAGAGACTACCTGGGCTTGCATAGCATCTCCAAGGGCTTCTTGTGCCATCTCATTCATCAAGTAGCACAAGCAGCGTCTTGCAAACACGGTTGGTGAAACCATCGTCCCACCATCAATGAACTACACACAAGGCAAAATATTAAACCATTAAAGATATTAAAGGTTTAAATCTTTAATCTGTAGGTACTCAAGTTTTTTGATTGCTGGGTATCAAATGGTTCTGCAAATTGCCAAATTGTATACAAGAGACTTACATGAGTGTAACATTCAATAGCTGTTCCAAAGTCTTTTGCTCGGAAAGCAGTATCTCCGCGTTTTTTCGAATTCAGAGTCTCCTGTATCTGATCTGTCCACATTTGGAAAGAAAGCTACAAGGGAGAACAAGTTCAACACCACTTAGCATGAAGCAATTTTATGAGAGGATTCATGTCAAAAGTTTGCTCAGATGATTTTGATAATGCTAAGAAAGTAATCATAGCAGTTCTTTTCTTCTAGTGTTTTGAAGGAAGAAGCTGTAAGCAATAAAGTCAATTAGAAACATAATATTTATGGAGTTCATGTCTTTTTGACTCATAAGTATTTGGAAATTGCACCAATAAGGCCATCAGCTACTTTTTGCTCTACTACAGAGCATAACTTAAAGCCTTCTTTTGATTCTTTTTTCTTTATGAATCAGATTTGAAACAACATCAAAGGTCTAGACTGCTGACCTCATTTGCAATCCCCTCATCATCTTTGTATCCACTCTTCTCCAATATTTCATGTATTGCAGTAAGATCCATTCGTGAGCATGCTTCACCCAGAGGTGTTAATAACATTTCTTGCTTTGAGGATGCAGTTCCATGAGGAATGCCCATCAAAACATGTGATGGAACCTGTTAAATAATACAAGTAAAATAGGTGATATAGACTTTCTCAGGGAAAAAATGTAATTCAATTAATAATATACTTAAGAATAACAGAATAATGAAACTTAGTTCAGCACTCAATGTCTCAGAACTTTGAAGAGAAGTTACACTTCTTTATCTCTATCATAAAGCTTCAGCTAGTAACGAGTAAATGCCATACAAAATTACAAAGGAGGGTCTTATCTGCCACAGCAACTTTATTGTTGGCAAATTCAAATAGAGATCACTTGCAGTTAGAGGGCAAACCTTGGTTTCTATTTGAAGGTATTAGTATTAAAGCATGGAATTTCTAAAATAAAAACTGGAGATAAAGAAAGAAGATAAGATAGTAGGGAATAATGTAAGCATACCTCAGTTTCTTTCTGAAGTGGAGTAAGCGCAGTTACAAGAGACTTCACATTTGGCCTCTCACGAGGTTCATACTGCAAACAGCGTGAAGCTAACCGCACTAGTTCAGTTCCATCATCGTTTGAAAAATGACCCTCCAGACATGAGTCCATTAGCATCAGAAAGTTTTTTCCACGTATTAGGTCTAGTGCCTGCATGATGATAACGATCCAACATTAAAGCATTTATATTATCTCAGACAAACATTGTAAGATGCAGTTTAAATATTCAAAATTTGAATGATTTCTTAAGTTGCTCTGAGAAAAGATACCAGACAAGTCTTCCACCTTAATGAAGATTAAGGCAAGAAAAGAAAACTTACATGGCTTGGTGGTATATGCTTGCCACTGAGAAGATCAAGCAAAAGAGTGCCAAAACTGTAAACCACACTCTCTGGTATAACCCTTCCTGCCATGTTAAGTTGTCTAAATTAGCTCAGCTAAAGAGACAGCAACACATGTTGCATGAGAACCTAACATACCCAAAGCTAAATTCACATACCCTTTCCCAGAATATACATATACATACATAAACAATATAGACAGACAGCCTCTGTACAAGAATTCTGTAAACTTTATCTGTTAGCATGGGATACCTGTCCTTAGGTACTCTGGAGGGGTAAAAGCCAAGTTTGTACTATAACTTTTTCCATCTCTGCTATTCTTCATAAGGCCAAAGCTAGAGAGTCTGGGATTACCATCCTGTCAAGGAGTAACCCACTGTAAGAAATAAATAAATACAAATTTTAAAATGAACATTTTCAGTGAGGTACTAGGTTCAAATAAGGGTGCAAAGGATTAAATTACCTGATCAAACAAGATTCTATAAGCATTAAGATCATGGTATAACGCCCTCCCTCTACAGCTGCAATATTCAAGCGCTTGAGCTAGATATAGCGCCACTCTCAGCCTCATTGCCCACTTCATATGCTGATTCTCCCCTATACCATTTCAACACAATACCAAACAACTAAAATTATTAAGATATCCATTATCAGCACATTAATTCTACCATATACTATAGAAATGAAGATTCTATATAACTACTTCAACTAATTACTTATTTCCCAGAGTGTAAACAAATCAAACTATGTCACATTAAGAAATCGGAAAACAAAATTTAAAAGATTGAGTGAAAAATACAGTGAAAAAGATGCTTAGATAGAGTCTCATTAGGCATAAACTCAGCAACTAACAATCTGTCATCCCCTTCACAGCAACAACCAATCAAATTTGCTAGCCGCTCGCTTCTTAACTGTCCAACGGCTCTTGCTTCCTCCTAGAACAACCAACCAACAAGGAAAAAAAAAGTCAATAATTACAAATCAACCAAAAGAAAAACATGAAAATAAATTGCAGTAAATTGGAAAAATAAATATATATACAAGGAACTGTCGAGGATCAGGCCAAGCCGATCTATTGAAGCGTTTAACGGCGACCCAACGATCCTCGTCGAGCTTCCCTCGGTAAACTACATTGGGAGCTTTCTCTCCATGCTCCGATACAATGTTATCCGTACAGAATCCCTGCGTGGCAGCTTTTAATTGGTCCAAGCTGTACTCGCAGAATCCAGGTAACGCTTCCTTCCCATTCTCTGATATAACAAACCAAAGAAAGATTTAAGATTTCTAAATTTTTTTTAAACAAAGAAAAAAAAAGAGAGAAAATGAGTATAAGACTTTCTCGAGAAAGTGATGGAAACAACTTTGGCTAACTAACCGAGATCGGAGGAGTCGTTGAGGTTTGACTTGAGATTTGACGGCCACCAGCAGAGTGATAGTTTGGAGCAACGAGCTCCCATTGGCTTAAACCTCGAATTTCAACTTAACTCACCCAAAAAAAAAGAAAAAAGTTTCCTTTTTTTACTTTTCTTTTGCCTTGAGCTTTGTTGGAGACGGAATTTGAGGAGTGAAAGAGAGCAAGAGAAAAAATGCTACCACTGGTACTAAAAAGAGGAGGGTGGAGTGTTTGGGAAGCGAGAAAGTAAGAGAAAACTTTAAAACAAAAAAAAAAAGCTTTTAACTTTTTGGATCCAAGATTTCTCCTTCTCCTTCTCCTTCTCCTCCTTCTCTCTCACATTTTCTTTTCACCACCTCATCATTCTCTCGTTTCCGTTTTTTTTTTTTCATTTTTCTGTTTATATTTTTATATTTTCCTTGTTCTTTTCAAAGTCAAAATTTTTCCGCTTAAACTAAACCCACTCTTCACTTCATCACGTGGACTCACGATCCAATGAAATTGGACAACAGGGAGAATTAGAGTAGTAAGGGGCGAGTCAAAGTCAAAGAGGAAAAACATCTATATGTATTAGGATGAGGTTTTGTAATAATGGGATGAGATTAGTGTTTAAGAAAGTGATGTCTTTGTCATAAAATCCAACCTAGAATTGGGAAATGGGGAAAATGAAAGACCTTTGATAAGTCATGGGATTTGATAATTATAGGTACTATTAATCAAAATAATTTTTAACTTTCGAAAAAAATTAAATAATTTTGAAAAGCGGGGCTGGAGGGGAGAAGAAGGTGGTATGACCTTAGGGTCACAATTGGCGTGAATAATTGTTTGGATTAAAAGCTGGAAATTCCTTGGCCTTTTCTATGATGTTGATGTTAAACATGGGATATGGTTTCTTGGTCCCCTCATCATTGATGGGTGTTTTTTGGATTTTAATTTTCTAATATTTAATTTATGAATTTCCTTGTGCAAAATTGGGCCTTTGATTTGCAGCAAGAGTGAAATGAGTTTTTGGCCATGGTTGGGGCCAATTAGATGAGTACATCTCTTTGACTCCTTCCCAATAAAAAGGGGTCTGAAATTTGGGTGCTTTTTCCCTTTCTTGGTTATGATATTAAGATACAATTAAACATCAAATTGCACCCAACAAGGGTGGAGTGAAATGAGGTGAAGGAACCTCCCATCCAGCTTTGCCTAAATTCTGCAGCAGTAATGTCTTTTAATAAGCAAACAATACAACCCTTTTTTTTTTATAACAAATAGTACTACTATATAGCATTGATTAATCATAAGTCTTTTGCCATGTCAATCCTGGCACGAAAGATTCCAACAGAAGAAAGTTCTGATTGATATAAAATAAAGGGGGTGATATGAAATTGAGGTAAAGAAGAATCATGGAGGTCTCTACTCTAGGTAGCATGACATGCTTGAAATGATGAGGAAAATTTAAAACAATTCAACCTTAAAGTAGTCAGCTTGTTGTTCTTGAATCTTGACCAACTTTTTCCAGCCTAATTTGACAGAGAAAAACCCAAAAAAACACTGTGGTCTCCTACCCCAAAGAAGAAGAAAATTTATAGGGAAGGAAAAAAGCCCACATGGGAAAGCAAGTGTGGCTTAGCAGTGGGTACAGCCCATATTTTTTATATTGGTTTTTCTGCTAAAATTTCAGCACTGACACAGAAGATCCTCTCCAGGATCTGCTTGGCAACTTGCCAACAGTACTTAACAGGGAGGCTCTTGGAGTTGGGAAGGGAAGCATGAGAGCTGAGATCAGTCCCTTTTTAACCTTGACAAATCTTAAAACCTGATTTTTTTTTTTAAGAAAGAAAACCATGTTTGTTCAAGGACCACTTTGGAATATAATGAATGCTATAACATGTTCAACAGGAAATATGTCCTCCTCCTATCCATTTATGTGCTTTAATTGGAGATATTTTCTCATTCATTATTTACGAGGTAGGTTCAAACATCAGTAATGAACAGAAGCCCCTAAGATCCAAATTGGAAATGGAGAAAAGATAGGAACAAAAAAAGCATACTTTGTCCTGCAAATATAAGGTTTTTAGGTCTTAATTATGCTACGTACCAGACCAAAAATAAAAATGCAATTTCCATTGATTCATTGACTTGATCATGTAACAAGAGGTAACCCTTTTTCATGGTTCCTTATCCCCTAGACTAAGAACCCCAAGTCTCCATTTTTTACCTTTCAAAGCTTGAATCTGGAATTTTTGTCTTCTGGTTTAAAAATTCATTTAGTGTCAAATTGAAATCCATATTTCCACTGAAATAATTTAAATTGCAAGGGAAATTATAAACTCACAGCAAAATTTGTTTGTGGTTTGGTGGTTTCTAGTTTTCCACTCTTTTTATTTTTGGGGTTGGACTTTTAGGCCAATCTCTGCTGCCTGTTAGCTACTGGCTAAAGCAACAGCAAAATGTTCTGAAGCTGCTGCGAACAGATTAGCACAGGCTTTTTACGTTGCACTTGCACTAAGCAGTTGAGAAAGAAAAGTGCATGCAGCTGCAATAATCTCTGCTTTTCGAAAATACTTTTGAAAATGGCAGAGCAAGCAGCAAAGGAGAAGTCCTGGCACTATCCAAGATTAGAGTAAAAAGGGGGCAGGGAAACAGTACCCTTGATGGAGAAAGGAACTAAGAAAGGCATGTGACGTAACAAGTGCTGTCTCCAATTTCATATACTAAGAGAAAAAGAATGTTAAAAAAAAAAAAAAGCAGTGCAAGGTAAAAGGTGGTGGCAATGGCAATGGTGGGACATCAGACAAGAAGCATTATTCAATTGAATCATTGGTTCATGCCAGCTCCCATTGCCAAAAAGAAAGCCATCACATGCTCCCTAATCTTGTCACTGTACCCAAAAAGTTCAAAGCCTTGTATGTGGCCATCAAAGTACCATGGCCACTGCAAATCTTTCAGCTTTCTTGCTTTCAAATCTGCACAGCTCCTCAATCGGTTTAGTAATCCTCCAGATGAAAATTGGAGCCCTTTTTTCATCTTTGGATGCGACAATCTGGTGTATATAAGTATCCATGCACACATATACTAACATGTATAGATTTTATCAAGGAAACAGATGAATACTGGAATAAAGAAAAACTTTATTCCATTCCATTTTTAAATGGATATTTACATCAAGGATTATCAGTATTTGTAACTAAGATGAGAATGCATTGCTTGAATCCTGTAACAGCACCAAGCTATCTTCAGCTTGTGCTGACATCTAATTATCATTTATCACTCTACCTAACTTGAATCTTGTGATTCATTTAACCTGTTTCTGTACACAGAATTCTACTTTGAAACACTTGATAAAAGCATATTGCCAACATGGATGCTGATAATTCACACTCAGCTTGTAGTTGCCAAAGAATTCCCATTGAGTAATTTCTGGTGTTCTTCCTTGTTCTTGCCATCCTTATTTCTAGTGCTCAACGGAAGTAAAGGTGGAGCTGTGGCTCCGCTTGATCGGTCCGGTAGTTCTGTAATTAAGGATATCAAAGTCATCATATTTATACAGTTCATAGACTAAGAGAGCACCTTTCTTGAAGCCATTGGGCAAAATTTGTGTTCAAAATTAACACCCATGTCAAGTGAAATGGCACTTTTCTTAACAGCACTCTCTAGAATACTTAAAAAAAATGCTAATGAGAATTTCTATCATGCCACAGGAAGTATTGTGCTGCTATAGAATCAATGAACAAGATAAAATGTCAGATTTTATCAAATTGATTTAACAGTTCACATTGCATATAGCATCATTAAATGATCCAATAAATTACCCCAATCCTAACATCAGGAAATAATGTTGAATGCTAACCTGGCAATTTCCCGTCCAGAAAGAATGCTACCAAATTTACAGTATACCTGCATACAGATCAATTACTCTAGGTTAGTTCATGAAATGGCAGTGTTCCTATAGATTTCACTGTAAAAGCAACAATTTTTCCTTGTTTCCCCTTATTCACCATGCAACAACAATGTCAACTGTGTAATGTTTGCGAGACGCTATAATCAGAAGGCTCTGAATGACAGCTAGTAGCCAAGCGAACTGTTTTATGCATCTGCACGATGAAGCCAACAAACAACCAAAAAATTTGTAAAAAGAACAAACATAAAACCCTCCTATGTTCCTTTTATGCAAACAGCACTAATTGTCTGATTTTTAAACTGGCACTCACAATAAAAAACAAAGAAAACATCACCAAAGATTAAATTGCATTGTATGCAGTAACAGTCTAACAGTGATCCATTACCTTCTTGTGCCAAATTTTTGATATGTGCGGACAAATACTAAGGTGAAAATCATGTGTGATGAAAAAATCAAATCACCACAGCCATATACAACACCTTGGGGAACTGCAAATTTAGTGCAAATAAAATGAGCATCATGCTGTTGACATTGTAACTGATAAAAAGAACATGAAGAAGTTCAAAAACTCTAGAACTAACAGTTGATTAGGACGACTTCAAGAACACTCTCTGGAGGGGGTAACCTGGCAAGTTTCGAGCCCTGAAATAGACAGTTGTACCTGATTGTAAAAATTTCTTTAGTTATAAAAATGCAACTAATACTAACAAGGATCAAATAACCTTTCATAACATCATCAGTTTCAAGATTTTAAGATAAGATCAAACAGCAAAAGGATCATGCATATGTTTTATCAAGTTTACCTCATGACAATGATAGCTTGGACCAGGAAGCTGAGTTGAATAGAAGGTTACAATGCGGAGACTCTGAGAAGCCTACGAGAAGAAATTACAAATACTACATAAATGAAGTCGTGGACTAATAAAGCAGGGCAATATCAGAAAGCGGTTCTTTTCATTCTAAAGAACAGATGTAAGCACCTAAAAACATAAAAAAAAAATAAAAAAAAAGCACAGAATGGACTTACAACTAAATAAGCAAAAATCCTACACCATATCAGAACAGTGTATATTCTTTTGTTCTGAAAAACAAAAGGATGGAAAGTCCACTGCAACAAACAAATGTATTAGACAACCAATCGACAACTAAACTTTTACATTAGCCTCATTGTACTAACTATCAGGCTCATAAACTTAAGAAAGTATGAGAAAGGTTAAGTCAAAGGCAATAATCCATAAACTGATGCCTTGAATGTAACTTGTTTAGTTCCATAATATATCTAAGAAATAGTGTATCAGAAAGAAGAATCCTCTAGATGCACCATAATATAGTGTCATATCAAATTAAAAGTTTACAAATTGTATTATGTAAAATAGCTAATAAACAATTATTGACACCATTATGCTCATTTGTGTTACAATACATGGTATACATTTTCCTAAGTAATAGAAAATGCATAAATTAACACCTTTGCAAAATCTCCATTAAGTCACTAATTATGCATATACAGGCATACCAATTTGAAAAAATAATTAAACAACCTTACCAAAAGAAAGGAACAAAAGATGAAGGTGAACAAAGTCTCGCTGATATAAAATTTGTTTTGACCAAGTTCCTAAATTAGAAAAAGAACATAATATTAGTAAACCCTGCTACAGATTCAGGTAAAAGGTTATAGAACCAAAAAATGAAAACCAAAAGTTGGTACCCACTGGAAGAAGAAAGAATCCAGTATCCTGAAGCGTCGGTCCTGGCCGGTGTAGGTAATGTACTCCATGAGCAGCCAATCCATGGATGTACTGAAATAAGTAAATAAGAACTCCATGAGTTTTCAATTTTTTTCAAGCAGTTTTAACTTTAAAGCTCCAAAAAGAATTACAATCACTTCAAGGTACAACACAACTGCTAATAACCTTAATGGTCTCTTGATAAGATGAACAAAATTTCAAAGAAAAAGCAATTAACTACAAAGACCCAAACAACCTACTGTTCAAGGGAATTGATTATAAGCAATATAAATAAGATTAGTTTCTTCCTTAATTCTCATCATCCAAACACATTACAATCAAAATATAATTAACAAACTAATATAAAGCAGCAAAATTTTTCTAGGAAACAAAGAACCCATTTAGGTAAATGGCCTAAAGTAACCAATGCTGATTAAAAAAAGCGTTTAAATTCAACAATTTATAAATTTAGAAACAGGGTCAGAAAGAAAACCTGAAAAACAAGTCCAGCAAGAATAAGCTTCCAATTCTCGGCAAGAAGTGAAATCTCTATCAAAGCCTCCGTGCAAATCTTCCTCCATAGCTTCACATTATAAACAAAGAAATCAAAAAACAAATCAAACCCAGAAAAGAAAAGAAAAAGAAAAAGAAAACAACAAAGATCATTTCAAATAAAATTCACAGGAAAAGAAAACCTTAGGAGCCTCACGATCAACGTAATGCGCCATTTTGTTGATAATTAAAAGTTAAAAGTTTAACATCCAATTGAAGAACAAATGAATAACATGGGCACATTTAAATATCCACATAAACCGTTCAACTAAAAAATATAATTTGAATTTGGGATTTCTTCTGTTTCTGGATTCGACAGATACGAAGTGCCAAACTACCTTTCAATTTTTTAAAAAAAGAATCAAAAAGAATACTAGAAATGAGGATTAATGGGGATAATTATCTAACTAATCCACCCATGAATTCACCTAATTTCAACTTCTAATTTGGAATGATTGGATGTAATTAGGCAGTTAAGAGAATATATTTTCTTTCTTTCAAAAAGATTCAATAAAGATTTCGGATTCGTAAAGGAAGGAAACTTACAAAAGGAAGCCAAAAGTTGGGTCTATTTATGGAAATTTAAGTTCTGATTTAGTTAAAAAATAGTAAAAAAGATATTTAAGTTGATGGCATAATTGCAGATTGACGGTTGCATTTACAGTAATGTTAAGCTGATGAAATATCGGCCGTTGGATCAGCAAACCATACACCCTGCTGTATTTGTATTGGCCCGATTAAATAGGCCGCTTGATGGCCGAATTATTTCTTTTTTCTTCTGGTTTTTTTTTTTTTTTACATTAATTGGAATAGAAGTTGGAGAAAAGAACAAGTTGCAATAATGTAAGCTATCTGAATCTTGAAGTATTGAATAGGAGTAGCCTAAAAGCATGGATGATGGCTTTAGATTGGCAAATAATTAATCTTACTAAATGAAAGATTTAGGCAAACAAAACATAGCATGTTTATTAATGAAGCTCAACAGGATCATGGGGAAAGCTGTTAGCAGTTAAATTCGTGTCTCTGTATCTTTCCTTTTCAGCAACCAAACTACTGCCAAGTCCAACACAAAGCAAAGCTAGAACTAGAACTACTCCAGAAGACAAACTAAAGCAGTACTTCCGATACCTGTTCTGTAAATTGGAAAGCTTACCCTGTCTTTAGGGGAGTTCGCTTGGGACATCTATAACCATCGAGCCTGTTGAAGGTCCAAGGGTTAGGAGAAAAGCAGATATCATCCATTGATTATATGCACACTTACATTGCTGAAAACATTTTGCTCATACTACAGCCGATATTGCTTCTGTTGTCGAAAGTAAATATCAAAATACAATGATCCAAAGCTCGAGGGAACCTGTCCCTGATATTACAAACAAGCCTCGTTCATTAGATCTTATTTTTCATCGGGCGACCCTTACCGGTGATGGATATCTCACTGAGCATTGCCCATCCAACAAACCAGAAATATATGTATCTTTATCACTTAATTACATGATCATTTGCCGTGTGAGATTAGACCCTTCCAACTGGCGAAAGGGGTGGATATGAGACATATCTAGCAGGGGCCTCTCCTTCAACAGGATTAGGTGCACTTATTCTGTCATTTAATATGGTTTCCCCCAAAGTTCTTTCTTCAGAAGAGGTAACTGATTCTGAAAGCTCACAGTGTTTCCTACTATCCCAAATTGCTATACAAATCGAAAATGCTTGCATAAGCGAAAGCGATGAATTGAACTCAACTGAATAGATCCCATCCTTGAAAGGGGCCAAACTGAAGAAAGGCTTGTCGTCTTGTACTCCCCCCTGTTAGTTATCATGAAAACAAAGTTCAGTTGACATTTTCATTATAAGACAGTGGACGTTTTAATGTGGTTAGCATAAGATTCACAATCATACCTGAAAGAAAAGTTCAAATTGATTAGAAATTGAGGAACCTTTCAACGAACTAGATCGCTGGCTTAATTGACTCCTGTTCAAAAGAATCCTGAGTTTGCAACCCAAATCCCAACCACCACAGTCACATGCTCCACCTGATTTCCATCGTTGGATCAGTGATGAAGGCTCACCTTTATTTGGCAGGCTATGTACACCACTAGGAAGTATGACTGTAGCACTAATGTCTTGAGCACCCATAAAAGGACCTTTTTTCCCAGAATCAAAGTCAAGTTTTACCTCTGGCAAACGCTCTTTCAATGCAGCCTCAGGCAAGCTATTACGCTTATCGATCAGAAACCCATCTCTGATTGGGCTTCTTCTGTTCCTTTTTGGGATTTTGACAACAATAGCTGCCTGCTCATCATTAGGCTGGAAGTCAGATGCTTGTGGATTTGCCTGTCCTACATCCAGGGTAAGAAGAACAAATTCTCTAATGCTAAACTGATCCAAGTGGTTTGGCCCGGACAAATGAGAAAACTTGGAACCAGAAACCTTCATCTGGGCAACAACATTAGGAATGTAATCCTGACCTTTGCCCTTCCCTCCTTGGTTTATCCACCTTCCATTCTTTTTCCTGACTTCTTGAATGGAAAAAAATGTGTAAATGCATCCATAATCACCCTTCCCTGAAGCACTTAACATCTTCACTGTAGCTGCAAGAATATTACTCTCATTATCAACAGCAAATGTGAACAAAGGCAACCCATTCTTGACTTGAACTCTAAGAAGAGCTTGAACTGCTGAAGATCCATATTTCTTGTTCTCTGATGAATCATTTACATTGACCGTGCAACAGGTGCTTGTATCTGATTTCACTTTGGCTGACTGCACAGTCACAGTTGTATGTCTTTGCCCTTCTGATGATTTAAAGGCACTTTCTGTTAATATTGAGTCCTGTAATTGGTTGGTAAAATTACGACAGTTAACTGCCTTCGGCTTCAGAAGTGGGTCCAATAGTCTTCTCAAAGGGCTGGACCTGGCTCTGCTTTTAGCATTGAGTTTATCACCACAAGTAGTATCAACACCAGAAGCAACAGAAATCTCTGAATCAGTTTTGCCTGAAGTACATGTTGAGCTCACGTGAGGTATAGAAGAACCCTCTTTGGAGCCAGAACTTTTGCTTGTCTTACCCATGCTGAAGCTAAAACGACGAAAAGGAGAAGTGCTTCTAACTTTTTCAGTTGCGACCTTGCCTACCTTTGGATCTGATCCTTTGCAAGCCTCATTTGCAGCATACCTAGTTGGAGTTGCATTTCGCTTTTTCTCCTCTAGATTTCTGCTTCTGGAATAATTAATTTCTATCTTTGCTGCACGAGGCACAGAACGAGATCTTTCTGATGAAAGGTCATTACTATTTGCCTCTATGGAGCCCCTGGCTTTAATCTGTAAATGTTTACTGCCATCAAGTTCACAAGGCAAAGGACCTGAATGATGGAAATTGGAACTGAGCTCTGAACGGTGAGCATCTTTAGATGTTTGAGGAACAATCCTCCGACTAGGTTCTGCTTCTCTTTTACAAGACTTTGTTGTTAAATCAGAAAGGTTGCCAGGTCCAGAATGATTCACTTTTGGCAAATCTCTTGGCAAAAGGAGGACAACAGTATTTCTTGTGTCAATGACATCTTGGTTAGCACCTTTTGGAATAACTTCTTGAAACTTCTCTGCTTTCTTCATAAAATCACCAACTTGGTTCTTCATTTTCACCGTGTCACATGAGGCCACCTTATCTTTTACCCCATTTGCAACAATTCCACTTTCTAAATCAATCTTTGAGTGCATTTCTCTTCTCCTGCACTTTTCCAGCTTGATTTCTGGATTATTTTTGCAAAAAGATTTATCTTCTCTGATGAAGTTTGCCTGAACATTCAAGGTGTTGCTCTGGGCAGCCTTGAGATCTTGTAACTTTCCAAGACTGTCCCTAAAAGGTTTGTTGAATGGCGAATTGCCTTCTACGGGGACCGATATCAGATGAGATTGAAATGAAGGACGTTGTAACCTTTGACGAGCAGGAGAGCAACTGCGACCTCTGCTTGAATGTGCTGATGATTCGTCTGTTGAAAACGAAGATGATGTGTTGCTGCTAGACAGCGAAGAGATACTACTTCTATGTAAGACGTGTTTATGGCTATACTGCCATTTTTCAAGACGCCCCCACTCAAGGACCCCAACATTTAAAACTTTTTCTTGAGGGTTTGCTCTTTTCTCCAGAAAACTTGGTAAATTCGACATATACTTGACAAGCTCATCTTCTTCATTTGCCTTTATCTCAGCATGTTGTCTATGATGCTTCCATGAAGATTTAGGTGAGAAATCTTTTCCACCTTTTGTAATTTCTTGATGAAGATCAGCATATGACAATTTAGTCTTTTCAAGTTCATACCTGCCTTGCAGATTCGCTTTCTGGCTTGCTGGGGGCAACATGATCTTTACAGAAGTTCCAAAGGACAGTTAAACTCTTGAATCCCTTTTGAGCTCTAAATGGCATTCCATACACTGGATAGGTCTTAAGCACTCCAGATCCTTTTCAGCTGCACATTTTTAACTCCATTCACATTGATGCAGACCACTATGGAGATAAAAACAAACATCGGAAAACAATATTACAATCGTATAAAATTGAAAAAACAAGAGAATCACATGCATAGTGGCATAAGGTTCTTGAACAAATAAGAGCTTATGGTTCAGTAGCTGAAGCAACCAAGAGAACACAACTCCTACAGCAACAAGAAATGATTTTCTTAACATATGATGAAGTTGTAAGATATCCCCCAAAAGCAACAATCTCTTTTGTATGGATATTTTCAGCTAGTCTTTACCATATAGTCACTAGACATTATTCAATACTATAGAGATGGTCAAAAGTACAAGCTCTGTCTTTTCTAATCACTTGCTTCAGTATCCTACATGCACCATGGAATTAACAAGGAAAGTACTAATAATCCCCGGTACCCAAAACCACGGCACCATGGAATGTAAAGCTGCCAATGCATAAATTAAAGATTGCAACAAACCAACTACACCATAAAACTTATTTCATTCACGGATGAAAGGAATGGATATCTTCTAACTCAGTAAGTACGGTAGTTATCCAATTTACTAATTTTAAGTGAAAAACAATCACGCTTCAGTCAAATTTGTTTCCTTCTGAGTACCCCATAAATCGACCGTGAATTGCCATGTTTCCTATATATAATAATGGCCATGCATTTTCTTCAAAAATTTCCAGATTTTGTAACACTAAATCACAATTAACAAAGCTCAAATCATTTCCAAAACTAACAAATTAACTGCAAAATAGACCTCCATTGAACAATTTCCACAATTGGGTATCAAAATATTAAAAATAAAAATAAAAATTCTCAACTTTTTCACAGCTCAAGGTTGACAAATTGACACAAGAAAGTGAAGACAAAATTGGAAATAAAACTAGAGAATCTTGATGCATACTTTGCAAAGAAAACGAGAGTGAGTGGTCCATAAGAAAAAATAAAACTAAAGAGTTTGAAAGTAATTATTCAGATAAGGCACAAATGAAGCGTCATCATCGAATCCGCGGAAGTTCAATGGAAACGACAAGATCGTCCTGAGCTTATTCAAAAGAACAGGCGCAATCATTGTTCAAATTTCGAAACACTAAAAACCTCTTTTGCTTCACCAAATTAATTATACACAATTTTAAAAAGAAAAAAAAGAAATTAAAATTGCTTCACTAAAGATTCACTTCCCTATCTTTTTCTCTTTCCAGAATCCAAACAATGTATGCTGTATAATTATTTGAATTATTTTTAAAAAAAGGGAAAGAGATGCTTGTTATCATGTGTCACCAGCATTCAAAATTTTCCAGGGAACCAAGCAAAAGAGACTTTCTCGAGTGAAAGAAAGAAAGAAATCATACCGGTCTGAGTACAGGGAATGAAGAACGAAACGGCGGTCAGCAACGGAAAACGCGAACGCCTCGGGGAAGAAGCCCCACGTGTCGGCGGCGCATTGGACAGTAAAAAAACTGGCGAAATAACAGAAGATCAGAAGCAATAAAAAAAGAGACCAAGAGCTCGAAGGGAGAGGGAAAGCAATGATGAATCTCCTCGTTAAAAAGCTTTAAAAAGAACGAAATCCGAACCCCTTTAGCTTTTTACTTGCTCAAAAATCCCGAAGCTCAAAGGCGCAGCCGGAGTGTGATAAAGAAAAGCTCTGAAGAAAGAGAAAGAAAAGAGGGAGAGTCTGGTTATTTACTTATTTATTTTAATTTAATGGCTGGAGCTCATATCCTTTCTTCCTCCTTTTTTGTTTTGCGTGCAGTACAGAGAGTCAAAGTCAGTGAGAGGGAGAGAAAGGGCGTTGGGAGGGAGTTGAATAACTTTTATCGTTGTAATGTAAAAGATTGTTTTCTGATCGGACGGTTGGAAAAACGAAAGATTTTAAGAGAGAGATTAAAATCAACTGGTCACGTCAGATCGCAAAGACGCGGGACGGGCAAGGGTTATATTTCGGGTGGTCCCTACTCTGTAGCGGGAGGGTGCTGTTAATTCTTAAAAGGACCCTCGTTAAAAAGTTGTTTGATCAAGTGGTGGACCCCCACACTATGTATTGATCTATATGATGTGGTAGGGTCCACTACTGCCTGGTGGACGTGTCTGATGGAGTGTCGATCATCAGGATATACTGGTAGTCCTCACGATTCTGATTGTCTTACTTTCCACTGGTCTTTTGAAGAGAACTTTTTTTTTTTGTTACAAATTAATTAATAGGTAACTTATTTGGCCATAGGTTGCCTGATCCTTTGATTCTTGAACAACGGCTTATGGCTTGATTATGAGTATTCTTACCGAGACAATGAGTAAGACTTTATATTATTGTTTGAATTTATAATTATTCTAAATCGAAAAACTCAATTAAATAACTGTTTACACGTCTTTACTTATTGCATTGGTTGTATTTATTTTCTCTTTTTTTTTTATCATCTTGTTCACATAATAAAAAAAATCCAAAAAAAAAATATTTTATTTTGCAGCTAAGTGTGAGTGTTTTTTTTGAGGAATAACGCATGGGATTCCTTATAAAATGAGGTCCCAACAGTCACTATCTTAATCTTTATGTTAAGTAAATTGAAACATGCAAATATTGTCCACTTTATTCACACCAAAAAATGATGACTTACAGAGGAAAGAAAGAAAGGATAACAAAGGATGGCATGCTTTTGAGCCCGCGCCTGGTATGAAAAGTTTCCACTTTCAGTCCAAAGGAAAAGAAAGCAAAGTGAAAAAGGAATATGCAAAGGACAATTGGAACAGCAGTGGTGGGAAGTGGGAAAATTAAGAAAAGAAAGATTAATGTTGATTGGTAATTATTATGGGAGATACCAGTAGCATTTTTTTATAATGATGCTACTATTAGTTTCAAAATCACTTTTTACAAAAGCAAATCAAAAAATGATTGACACGATATTGTTCTCTTCATAGGACCAACACTTTTTTTTTTTTTGTCTTTTATTCCTTTTACGACATGAATTATCACTTTCCGAATTTATAATATCTCGTCTTATATTAAATTTATATAAAAATTTTAAATTAATTACTATCAATAATTTAAATTTAAATTTTCATGTGGTTAGATATGAAATGTTACTAAATTAATAATGTTTAGGTTAGAATCGTCATAAGATTCAATAATGATTTTTTTTTTTATTTTACTCTTTGAATGAATTTAGAAACAAGAATATTGATTCCTTTTTATCTTGTTATTGAACATTTAGCCATTGTTTTCTGTACCCAGAATGGCAGAGTTCACTTTTTTTTTTTTTTTGTCAAAAGAGCACATAATAATTCTCAAAATTTTCTGATAATTTTAGGGTCCATGGTTTCATGTGTTGATGTTTCCCAATGAAAGGATTGAAATAGAAGTTAACTCTTCTCATTCAATAGACAGAATATGGTGAATATCATAGCAAATTAAAAAGTGAAATGGTTTAAGCTTACTAATTTTAATTCTTATTAGTGAAACAAAGCTATAATATAATAGAGAGGGAGGATGGATGAGTTACATTAATGTAAAATTAATTTATATCTTTTTATAACTTCATGTCCTATTAATATTCTGATAAACATGTTGTTAGATTTAACAAGTTACTCGCACTCGTCATTAAAACATAAAGTTTCAAGTCAATTTAATATCTTATCATATCAACATTTTCAATATATATTTACCAGTCAAGATTTTATTATATCAAATAAATAGTTCAATATTACCTAAATAGAATATGAAATCCGAAGTTTGAAGTAATCAAATATAAATCATATAAGAAACATAAAACATTAGTATAGGTGAATTTTTCATTTTATATTTATTTAAAAAAATCGAATTTAATTTCTTTAAATAAGAGATTCATACGTCTTTGGTGGGCATGTAGCCAAGTATTCCGATGCTTAAAGCTTTTATAAAGTGTGAGATTGGCGTTGAACAGCAGCAATTAAATTAATTTTCTTACCACAAAAAAACAAATGCAAAACGCCTTGTGGGGTTAGCCCCAATTTGACTGGTGGAAAATTAATTAAAATTAGGGCAACTACCAGTTCCATCCAAGTCCCTTCGGCTTTATGCTGACTGGTGCTGCTACATTACCAGCCAGCTATGCCTCAATTATTTATTTATAGATTATCAAAAACCTCCTAAGTTGATGAAAAGAAGAGACCCAGAATTATTTTATGGTTCTTCAACTTGCTTGTCTCGTCAATCCAAACAGAAAAACTTGGAAATTCCAGCTATTGCAGAAACCTGTGATCTTTTCTGCATTGCTTGAGCTGATTTGGAAAGTTGTGGGATGTTAACGTCACCAATAATTCTATCTTCCTTTGTTTCATTTGTACGTGGCCGGCTTTCTTCTTGCACTTGGTTGCTTTGAATGATAATGTGAATCATCAAGATAAAAAAAATTATTTGATAATTATATAAATAATTTAGTTATTAATATTTTAAAATTTTAATAAAAATAAAATGAAAATATTAAAAAAGAAACATATTATTAAATTATAATAATAAATAATTTTGTCTAATTTACTAAATTATAGTAAAAGATAATTTAGTGATTTTATCATTTAAATATCAAAATGAGTTATAATAACAAAACTTGCTCTACTCTATTTCATGAACCAAATAACATAATAATTATTTTATTTTTATAAAATAATTATAATATTTTATTTTATTCAATTCCGTAAATCAAACATGTCGTCATAGTTATAACTTATGAATGAAAAGTAAAGAAGGAAAGGTCTGGGAAAAAGAAAATGCTGAATTGAAATTGATTTCCTTTCGTTTTCTTTTACCCCATTTAGGACGAGTAAATAAATAGGGTTTTATGTCGTCTTGTACGAGGGGAATCATGGTGGTTTTGACAGCGGGAATATGTACCTCGTGTTAAATATGATTAATTAATTGCGAATAGGTAAGCAACTGAACAGAAAGTGAAAAGAAGAAAGCCTTACAACCACTGTAGCCTAATAATAGCATAACACCTACTCTTTTAATATTTCAACACAATGGGTTATTTATTGAAATTTTTAATTCTAGTTTGAGTTTATAGCATGAAAATGATTTAATTCAGATTCAATTTAACTTGTTTATGTTTTTTAGATTTTCTTCATGGAGAAGGTTTGGTAGTTGTGTTGGGAAGGAAATAGAATCAAAAGAAGGTGGATGTATATTTTTGAGTTATATAATAAAAAAATAATTGATTATATCGAGATAAAAGAAATAAAGAAAGTTGATGCATATAAAAAATTGTGATGGTTTTTTGAAGGGAAATTTGCCATTTAGCCATATAAAAAAAGCAATCTGAATAAAATTGTGATTGATCTGAGGTTGGAAAACAAAGCTTGTAGCCATGAATTTTAATGATATGGTGACCCAATTCTAAGAACATCACTCTAATATTTGTTCAACCCCATTTGTTAAAAGTTACTTAATGGTGGTGGTGTGTCTTTAATTGCACAATCATTACACACAAATTTAAACAAAATCCCCCTAACATCCTTTTCTCTCTAAAGGAGAAATTATTCCAAGTATTTGCAGTCTTGGGGATAATGATAGGAACTGATCCAAATATACTTGATAATTTGTCATTAAATTACTAATGAAATTCATATGAAAAAGATGTTATCATATAATACAGAAGATTAGGGCGATCGGGCATTTTCTGATTGCGATCGGGCATTTTCTGATTGCTCGATGATCATGTGATTCTCTGAGAAAATGTTAGGCCACCATAGAAACAAAAAATCACCGACAGAGGCCCATGTGTCTCGAAAATCGAGGGCAGGATGATCTTCTTCACCACTTGAAAGCTTTTTTTTTTTTACTGTTGTTTCTAGGAGGAGAAACAGTGTGGAAAAGACAAGGATCGTTGCCTTTGTACGGCAGGTGCATTACCATATTATTCCATTTTCCTTGAAAGTGGAAACAATCAAACAATCCCATCGAACACAAAATAATTTATTCAACATTTTTAAGCCTATTAATTTTCTTTGCTTGATCCCTTTCGGCTTTCCTTTCTGCTTCCCAAGAAAATTGGGAATTGTGGAGCCAAAAGAAAAAAAAATCAAGAATTCCCCTCTTAAAAGTACAGTCATCATGTTCCTAATTCCTTTGTTTTTTTAATGGCATAGCACATTAATGGCAGGATTTGAGGATGTCATACTGGAACACAGCAAGCTTTCAGAATAAGAGATGCATAAACACATGAGAATTGGTCAATTTGTTTTTTTTTCTTTGGAATTTATACAATGATTGACAGCGACTCTCTCTAATCTCTATGGCTTTCCGAGTGACTGGAAACCTTAAATTTCCACCCTCCAACGACGAAAGATCATGTCAAAAGAATTCATCAATCCAAAAAAGCTGTGGAAAAGAAACAAAATCAAGCTGGTCCTTTAGGGGATTGAGTTTGATTGCAAGAACAAGTTGAAGACATCAACATGAATAGGAATGCATGGAATGAGTTAAGCTAGCTTGAGGTTTCTTGATTGATCGATGAAGGTGATGAGTGTTAAGATTTGTTAATTTGGTTAAAGGGCATGGAAGGTGATGGATTCCAGTTCTAATTCCTTCCAAATTCTGCTGTATTTCCATTTACACCATCCGGAACACGTGAATCTGCGCCAACTTTAACAGAGAGAGCACGTGAACGTGTACAAATTTCAAAGTTCATAAGAGTAGGTTTTTCTCTGTACTTGGATTGTGTTTTTGTCTTTTGCATGTGTTTAAACAAGGGAAATGTCATGGTTATCTACAGAGCAGCTTAGCTTGGACACTGGAACTCTGCCTTTCTGAATTTGGCTTCAAAGATTTTGGTGTATCTGGCCTTCTCATCAAGTTAAAATGAGCATGTGGAGAGGACCCAGACTCACCCTATACCATTTTCCAATTACACAACCATTACTATTCTACTGAAAACCCTGCCCCGAAGCATTAATTCAACTCTCTCCCCACTTTTTATCTTTCCTCTTCTGATTTCTGAACTGGGAGAAACTGATCATGTGCATAGCTATTAGCAGGGGCTGAGGGTCACGCCTCCCCTCCTTCCCCCACCCCCCATATTTTGAAAATTTTTACTTAATATATATTTAATTATTATGAAAAATAATATGCTTCTAAGGTTGTGATCCTTTCAAAATTTATTATTATTTTTTTATTATATATTTTTTATACTCTTAAAATATTTTTATTCAATAATTTATATAAATAATAAAATAACTTCACAAATTTTACTCAATTTTACCTTAAATTTTAATTAAGTTTCTTCACATCTCGTTCTCTCTTCTTTCTTTTTTATTTTTCTTTTCTTTTGTCTTTAATTTTTACTTTACTCTCTTTTATGTAATTCACAATTGAAACACATTTTATTCTTTAAAAGAGATTTATCAGCTTGGGTAATGATCACTAACCACCATTGTGTGAAACTAAAAAGAGGTAAATTTTTATTTTATCTTTTTCTTCTTTTTATTTATATTATTTAACTATTTATATATTTAATCATTATGTGAAATCTTATATATTGTATTTATATATTTATGTATTATAGTTTTATATTTAGTATTTTAAGTTTAAATATAAATAAAATAAGAATATTAGATGTTGATTGTATTAATTTTTTAAAAGTATAAGTAAGTTAAAAAAATTGATAAATTTTTTAAAAGAAAATATGTAAATCGTTCAAATTATTTTCCTAAACTTGAATCGGCAATTTTAATAAAAATTTTGAAAAGAAGACTTTGAAACTAATTGGATGATGAGTTTTTTGTAAATAATTTAATTGTTTATATTAAAAAAAATAATATTAATCTTTTTAGTATAGAGTAAATAATTGATGAATTTAAATTTATGAAACATCGTCGAACACAATTTTTACTATTATAAATATTTTTTTTCTTATTCTTTTTGATTTACATACTATATAAAATAATCTATTATAAATTTTTTAATTATTGATTAAATTTAATTTATTAATTACTAATGTTAGCAGTTATATTAGCATTAATCATTTAATGATATTACTTATCATAGTAATAAATTGGAAAGGAATAACTTATATTTCATCTCCAAATTTGTCTGAGAACGGAGAAAATTAATCTGTAACATACCGTGCTCGGTCTGCGGAGTGAAGACAGACGAGGGACAGGACGGGGTTGTCCTGATAATCCGTGGAGGTCGAAGCTGTGGACATTTCATTAAGAGCAGCCCTCTGCCAGAAAAATGTTAATTTGGGACAATCAAAGACTGCAATCTGACAATGGTGCGATCATTGTCACCCTGCCAAAGGCCCAGAGGCGGACCCAGAGAAAGATTCCCCACTGTGGTCTCGAATTGCTCTCGACGTCCTGCCCGACTCTAGTGCTGATCATTGTCATGGCTTCATGATGAACTAAACTACTACATTCATCAAGGAAAGAAATGCTGATCTCCTTATGCAGGGAAACTGTAGAGTATTGGATTACATGATGTTGCTTCTTCTTTTGCTGTTTCTAATATAAAATCAGACTGTCCGTCCAGTCCAGATAACGATGAATGTAAAATTTTACATGAAGAGTAATTAAAAAATAATTAATAAAATAATTTTATTATTATATATATAAAATTTATATATAATAATAAAAAATTAAAAAATAACAATCACTTGTCACCTTTTTACCTCCATCCATATGTATAAGTATATATTAGATAAGTTTATTATTATAACTTATAATAAATTTTTTTATAGGATGATGTTTAATAACTTAATTAGTTATCACCTTAGTTTTTGTAACGTATTATTCATAATTAATTATTATTTATATAAATTTTGATATAAATCATTATAATATATAAATTATTTAATTAATTGTGTATATACATATAATAAAGTAATATATTATATATACATATATTTAATTTATATAAGCACTACTATAATTAATATATATATATATATAATTACACTTAATAATTTTATTTGTTGTCGCTTTAATTTTTATAACATATTATTTATAATTAATTATTATTTATACAATTTTTAATATAAAACATTATAACATATAAGTTGTGTCATTAATTTCATATATATATTGATAAAGTAATACATATAAATATATACTATATAAAATTAACATATTACTTATACTTATTATACATAAGTAATTAATATTTTATAAAATAATAAAATTAGTTAATAATTAATAAACAATGTATTATAAATAAAGAACAAAATAATATTGGTTTTGTTTACAATTTAATAATATTAAATATATATATTGTACATTAATGTCTAATGTATTATGAATATCTAAAGGTATTATTATTAATAATTATTCATTATATAGTACAATTTAATATAAATATATCAAAGTTTATTATTATTAATAATTACTTATTTATTTATTAATAAAATATAAAATATTTAAAATTTTGTTGATATAAGGATTCGAAGTTGTATGTAGATGGAAAGTAAACCAAATCTTTGCCAAGTATGAGCGAGGAAACAAATGTACGTTTTTTCTATATTTAGATTTCTTGTATATTTTATAATTATGGATGAAATTTATAAATTTTAATATTATAATTTGTAAAAAAAGTGATAAAATTTTGATTCATTGATCTAAAATTGAACTGATCGAATTTTTTCTATTTGATTGATTTGATTTTTTTATATTTAATTAATTTTGATTAATATTTTAAAAATATTTAATTAATTTAGTCTTTAAATATAACAAATCATCCAATTTACTCATTTACTCACCCATTTAGTAAATATAAAATGTTTAAAATTTTGTTGATATAAGAATTCGAAGTTGTATGTAGATGGAAAGTAAACCAAACCTTTTGCCAAATGTGAGTGAGGAAACAAATGTATGTTTTTTTTATATTTAGATTTTTTGTATATTTTATAATTATAGATGAAGTTTATAAATTTTACTATTATAATTTGTAAAAAAGTGATAAAATTTTGATTCATTGGTCTAAAATTGAACCGATCGAGTTTTTTTTGTTTGATTGATTTAATTTTTTTATATTTAATTAATTTTAATTAATATTTTGAAATATATTTAATTAATTTAGTCTTTAAATATAACAAATCATCCAATTTACTCATTTACTCACCCATTTTAGAAGGTGGAATAAGACACAGGAAAAATGACAATGGAAATAGCTCAGCATAGACAGTACAAACTTTATTAGCTCACCAGAAGAGAATGGTGGGCTAGGCAAGGCCTATTTGAAAGCCTAAAAGAGGCCCGGAAGGCCCTCGAGTTTACTAGAAACTTCGTCCATCGAAGCCCGAAATTGCTTGACCGGGAAAGTACTAGAATCTTCCTTTGAATCCTTCAAATACCCAGCTTATCCCTCCTCCGTTGGCAAGTCAAGAATCACAAGAAGCGAAGTAAAAAAAAGTTCCCAGCTTTACTCTGAATCTAGAACCCCATCCAACGGACGAAAAAATTCCCAGAATTTGAAACGAAAATGTCGATGATCCCAAGTTTCTTCGGCAACCGACGAAGCAACAGCTTGGATCCCTTCTCTCTCGAAATATGGGATCCTTTCAAGAATTTCCCATCACTTCCCCAAGAGAGCTCTGCCTTCGTCAATACTCGCGTTGACTGGAAAGAGACCCCGGAAGCTCACGTGTTCAAGGCCGACCTTCCAGGGCTGAAGAAAGAGGAAGTGAAAGTGGAGATTGAAGATGACAGGGTGCTCCAAATCAGCGGAGAGAGGAATGTCGAGAAGGAAGACAGGAATGACACGTGGCATCGCGTAGAGCGTAGCAGTGGCAAGTTCATGAGGAGGTTTAGGTTGCCTGAGAATGCCCAGATGGATCAGGTTAAGGCTTCTATGGAAAATGGGGTCCTTACCGTTACTGTTCCCAAGGTTGAAGCGAAGAAGCCTGATATAAAGGCCATTCAGATTTCTGGTTGACGTTTGGAGTTTCTGAAACATGGAATAATGCTACAAACTGTAATGTCTTAAGTGAGTCTAATGTGTTTATCAGTGTTGGCTGTTAATCTTGTAAGTTGTCAGTAGATTATGTATTTACAATGTGGTTCAGTTCAAACTTCAAATGATGCAAGAATGTAATCAGAATTCTAGCAATGAAAGTGAGAGTTGTTCGTAATTAGTATTCCGCTTGATTACTCGATCCTTTCATTGCAGTTACTGTTTCATGATCTTCTTATAGTAATGGTCAGTCTCAGCTTGAAGTAATGAGAAACGAACATTAACTGATGTAATGTTCAAAAGCTCAGGATGAGCAAAGATAGCTTGGAGATTCGTAGGTTGGGAGGAAGACAGCCCTCGAACTTTGTTTTCTTTTTCCAATTTTCAGGCATTCCCTAGCTCTAGCACAGTCTGATTAGTATCATAATACTGCTAAAGGCCTACAGGATAATTTCGTCAGATTAAGAGCAAGCATAATTCACACATAATCCATGAAAACATGTCAAGTTTCCACACACAATGTGAATGGATTGGGAGTTGGGGCAGCATTAAGGTGATTGTGAGACTGGCTAGGCCACAACATAGTATGTCTGCCTGTGTCTGAAGCTGTGACGTAATACTCAAAGGATATCCTGCAGCTGTTCTTGCAGCCCTTGCTCTATCAAAGAGTCTCTGCATCAAAATCAAAAGTTTCTTTTTATCTAAAAAAAAATCAACAAAGAACAAATCAAACACTTATAAACCTCAGATTTTCCTTTCCTAAGGACAAGGATAAAGCAGATGACATCGATAGGAAGAATTTGGTTCTTCCCACACAATTCAACAACATATGAATACAAAATCTTTACTATCTTAAAAAGTACTCTTTCATCAATGACCATGTACAGAGTATACCAGCAAAACCCTCACAAATTGATCACTTTTTGACTTTTGATAAATCAAAGCAAGTAACAGTAACCTCAAATCCAGTAGGATTAAAGAGACGTGGGAAATCCATAATGTTCTAGGCGTGCCATGACGTTTTCTTCAATCAATTTAGTAGAGTTCATATGAGATAAAATGAATTAACTATGCACATTACTGCATTCTCTTCTTCCATGGATTTAGTAACAATATCATAGCTATTTCCTTGTTCTGCTCTTACCATTTCTGATTTCACAAATGCCATACCAGCATTTCAGCCAAGGAAAAAAAGTTTCTACCCTAAATGTGAAAAGCCCATTTCAGTTCTCCATGGGCCTTAGCCCTCAAGTGCTCCAATTATGGATATGAAATATTCCAGAACGTGCTCGAGTAAAGTGTCTTATCCTTGCAGAAGCCTCTTGACAGTGTTTTAGAAAATGATTTAAACCTAAAAATAGAAGCATCTTGTGAATACTAGAATCCTCTATTAAGTCCTATAAAAGTCCAGTTCAGGTGCTCCTTGTATTCAGACAAGCAAAGCATAGAAATTCTACGACAGCTCCCTCAATTTTCCTTGTTATCAAAGTTTCCTGTTTAATCTCGTTTTCCATTCCTGAAAATGTCTCTGATTCCAAGCTTCTTTGGCAGCCGCCGCAGCAACATCTTCGATCCTTTCTCTCTTGATGTTTGGGATCCTTTCAAGGACTTCCCTTTCCCTTCTTCACTCACCACACATACCCCAGAAACCTCGGCTTTTGTTAACACCCGGATGGACTGGAAGGAAACCCCAGAAGCTCACGTCTTCAAGGCTGATGTTCCAGGGCTCAAGAAAGAAGAAGTGAAAGTGGAGGTTGAGGATGACAGGGTGCTGCAGATAAGTGGAGAGAGGAACATAGAGAAGGAAGACAAGAACGATACTTGGCATCGCGTGGAGCGTAGCAGTGGCAAGTTCATGAGGAGGTTCAGATTGCCTGAGAATGCCAAGATGGATCAGATCAACGCTTCCATGGAAAATGGGGTGCTTACTGTGACTGTTCCAAAACAGGAGGTGAAAAAGCCTGACGTTAAGGCTATTGAGATTTCAGGCTAGAAAATTGAAGATGAGTTGTGAAGGCATCTCTCTCCTGCGACAGATTATCAAAATAACTACTTTAATAGAAAAAAAAAAGTTTGTGAGCTATGAAGTGGGTGCCTCTTTCTCTGTCAGATGAGAGTTTTGTTTGTGTGTGATAAATTATTAAGTACTATGTTCTTGTATGAAGTTTACCCTTCTTCCTTGTTTTTGAAATTGTGGAATTTGCTTGGAGCAAGTACAATTTGTCAGATAATGAATGTACAATTGAATGTGACAACGTACTTAAATGAAATATACATAGCACCCTGGTCTAGAATTGGAAAAATGTAGAATGCTTGAAGCCATTTCCATTTAGAAATGTTATTTTCTCATCAATGATGTGGGCTGTGAGAACTTGAGTTTTAAAGAAATTTTTTGATACTGAGTACTGATGGAAAATTGTTACTGATGCGTACAAAATCAAGACTCATTCCTCTGGTTTCACAGCTTTTCGATCTTAGTCAACTCTGTAATCCTTGACAAAGGCCTAATATCACAAGAGTCTGGTTTGGTAAGCTGATATCAGATGGAAAACGTTCACAGTTCCTACAATTTCAACTTGGTGATCAGCCCTGGTGGGGCCTAGGGCAATGGCATTGCAGAAACAGCAGTGGCATTGATAAAAGTTGGTCATACATATAGTTGAGATGTTTATTATCAAGATTCAAGATACAGAACGTTATCGACATCTTGCAGATAACTACTAATGACTTGCTTTTATTCATTTAGCATGACAAGATACATTTTCTCAACTCACTCAACGAATTGTAGAAAGAAGCACCTTCCTGCGTGCAAAGTTCTATCTTCTCCTTCAAATTGATTATCTTACGCCTTAACTCATGCCCTTCTACATCCAGCATAAGCCTTCTTATGGCCTTTTCTATCTCTATGCTTACCAAGCTACTGTCCATTGCCAAACCTACTTTCCATACATGGGTCAGAAGTCTTGCATTCACTCTTTGATCCCCGAAACAGGGTTGACAAATCATTGGAACACCTGCACAAATACTTTCCAGGGTTGAGTTCCAGCCACAATGGCTCCAAAAACCTCCAATGGCCTTATGTGCCAATACTTCCTTTTGAGGTGCCCATTTCACAATTAGGCCTCTTTCTCCAATAAGTTCATTGAAATCATCAGGCAATAATGAACCTGGCCTGAGCACCCATAAGAAAGGTTGCCTGCTGTTAGTCAGTCCTTTAGCCATTTCCCTTAACTCGTTCTTATTCATGGAAGCTATGCTTCCTAGGCTCACATATAAAACTGAGTTATGAGTCTGCTTGTCAAGCCATTCTATGCAGCTTCTATCATCTTTCAGTAAACCGCTTGAGGCAGTTGGAACAATAGTATGAAGAGGGCCTATAGGAAAGACAGGAACTTTGCACTGTTGTTGTAACCGTGCCAGTGATGACTGTTCAAGGCAGTCTATAGTATTGCAAATGATGGCTGACGATGATCTTATATCACTAGTTCTTGTTGTTTGCTGCAGTAAGATATCTAGATTTTTATTTTTGAAATTGGCTATGGGCAGATCCTTGAATCTGAGGGGATAAAGGCCAGGCACTAGGGCCAGTGACATGGCTTCTGTATCAACATAGAAGATTTAAACTATTAGAGTTGTTAACGATCAGGCAGTAAGGCCACTAGAGATTATGAAGCATTCTTTTCCTTTGAAAAATGAATTGCTTAGCAAATGAATATTCAACTTTATCTCTAATACTGAAGAGCAACACAAATATTAAGGAAATATATACCTTGCAAGGGAAGATAACCCTCTCTCAGGAGTTGTGGAAATGAATAGTATGTGAGAAAAGTGGCAGCACTAGTGGTTCTCAACATGATGCTTGGAAGCTCCAGTTCATGTGCGACAGCTTCTGCAAAGTACATAGATCCATCATAGATGATACAAGGGAGCTTGTGACTATGATCTTCCTTCTCCCTTTCCATTATCTGGGTTAACGAGTTCTTGAGTGGGGCTTTGCAGCTGATGTTAAGACACGATATGACATCTGTAACATCCATGGAGGAGGCGTCTCGATCAAACAGGGTGTCTTGTATTGGCAGAAAAGTAAAATCAGGGTGATTGTCTGGATTAGGAAAGTTGAATCTAGTGTGTGCCACTGTAATGGAGAAGCCAATGGCATGAAGAAGGTTGCCGAGCTGAAGCATCGGATTTATGTGCCCCTGAAATGGACATGGAACCAGCACCAATTTACGCAGCCCCCACCTTTGCTTCTCCATCTCTTCTTCTCTATGAAAGGTTGTCAAGGATACTGGCCTCAAAGTCAGTACTTGTTTACCAGAGCAATTATCTAACCCCATGGAGTACAGAATTCTTGAAGTTGATCAGAGGGTGAAGTTCTGATATACTGGTGGAAGTATCTCAAGGCTACACTCTGGGCTTATATAGGTCTTCCAGGAACAGGTACAAAGCACTAAATGAGGCCCTAATTTCTTGCAGCAAGGTGTTAGTTTTTTCCCTTCACACCTTTTCAAGTTAGGTGTGGAGGTTACGCCATCCTTAGGACAGGGAACCATTAGTCAAACAAATCAATTGCAGCGAATGAAAATTCAAAATTAATAAAGCAAAGCAGTTTCCTTGATTTTCATTTTACCACTGCCGGTGCTCTGTGGGAGGTTTGTATGCTTTTGACACGGCACCATTAGTCAAAGCTCAAAAAGTCCACAAAATCAACTGCAAGCGAAGCTGAACCGTCGTATCATTCCGCACCATTGGTGTCACTAATGCAATTTGTATCTACAGTGCTTCTTTTTAATCCGAAAATGGGCAAACAATTTCGCACATAAAAACGACACAGTTCAATACAGTATACACTTACAAACCTGAAGTCCTGAACCAGAAATATTAAAACCAGTTGCTAATTGCAGCAATTCTTTTATGGTTTCTTCGGTCCTCATTAATTTAAGAAAGCTGTGGCCTGGGGCCTAGGGGACTGACTACTGAGGCAGAAAAAATGACAGCACACGCAGATCTTTGGATGTCAACCAACTGGGAGGTACTGGTTAGGTACCTTCACTGTTGCTATTTACTGCACTGACAGTTGAAAACTCAGAAAAATGTGTGTCACATATGTGAATGATAAGGAGGTTGTTTAGATATTCCTTATCTTGCATTATCCAAAAGAGAGATATTTCTTTAATATGCACAGCAATCACCAATGTCTACATGTAGCTGAAAAGAAAGTCTAACTACTGATGCCTAAGATTTTTTTGCATTTAGCAGGAGAAGGCAAAGTTTTTTGGTCTCAAGAGATTACAGGAAGAACGCCTTCCATGGTAAGTCCTAACAAGCACCCTTCTGCATCCAACATCAGCCTTCTTATGGGTTTTTCTATCTATGCATGTGCTTAATTCTTGGAAGCAAAGTATAAACAAATGCTCATAAACAATGCATGGAAGCTTCAGATCATGCTCCTCTTCTCTTTTTCCTGTAATCTTTCGTTAATGACATCTTGAATGAGGGCTTTGCAGCTGATATTAGGATGTGACATGACAGCTATGAAATCTGTAGGAGAGTTGTCTACATCGAATAGGTCGTCCGATATCGGTAGGACGGAGATGCCAGGGGAGACTGAGGGAACCGTGTGGTGATCCAAGTCAATATGAATTGTGGTGCCCAGCTTGGATGCATTGGTCCATGTGGCCCTGCCATGGGCATGGAACCAACACCAATCCGCAGTTTTCTGTGCCAGTAGATATGTACCTCGTTTGCATTAAGTGTGGAAGTCAAATTAATAGAATATTAACGGCTCTGATGCGATTTACGTAATTCCACTGATTTTTAAGTCAAAAAGCAAATGTCGACTTTTTTTTTTCTTAGCTTTTAAGTAAAACGTGAGAAAAATTGTATTAGATCAATGACTTAACCGAATCAAATGTAATTTAAAATAAAATTATTTAATTTAATTAATTTATTAAATTTATTGATTCATAAAATTTCATTTAATTAATTTGTTTGATCAATTTTTAATTTTAAATTTTTTAAATTAAATTAAAAACTAATTTAATACATATTAATATATTTATATTATTATTATTTAATTTTTATTTTATATTTTATAATTATAAATAAAATTTATAAAATTTTAATATTATAATTTATATAAAATAAAATTTTAATTTTTTATCCAAAATCGTGAATTGACCAAATCAAATTGATATTTGATTGATTTAGTCATTCTTTATATTTGATTAATTTTAAAAAATATTGAATATATTTAGTGCATATTTGGCTTAACTTTTTTTTTCAATTTATCTACTTCTTAAAAGTAAAAGCCATATCAAATATGATCTTTTTNAATTTAAAAAAAAAAGAGCTTAAAAAAAAGCTCCGAGGATGAGCTTTTTCTCCTCTTCTTTTAAAAATACAAGAAAATTTTTATTTTTGTTTTAAAAATATCCTCATTTGTTAAAAATAATTACAATATTACCCTCTCAAAAAAAAAGAAATATTTTTTATGATAATTTTAACAAAAATTATAACTTATAAAAAAAAAACTTATAAAAAAAAATTTATCAAACAACTTTAACTTAATTTTTAAAAGTTATTATTTTCATAAGAACT
Source organism: Theobroma cacao (assembly GCF_000208745.1). Lineage (NCBI taxonomy): Eukaryota > Viridiplantae > Streptophyta > Magnoliopsida > Malvales > Malvaceae > Theobroma > Theobroma cacao. The sequence goes on from NC_030858.1 coordinate 35,830,888, forward strand.
TTATAATAGTTTTTAAATTAGAAAAAAATCAAACCAAACAAGCTCTTAATCTACCCTAAAAATATGATAGACCAAACAGACATGAAAAACAAAAGCATTGGCTGTTAAGATTTCAGGAGCAAGTTCTAAGTTTTTCATTTTTTTTCTTTATCGCTTTCTATGACTTATGGAAGTTCATCAATTATTTTGACAGGGCACCATCACTACTAGAATGTAGGAAAAATGAACTGCAAATAGATAATCAAGGCGACCAATTGTATGATTCCTGCAACTTACACGCCAAGACAGCACCCTTTAGGAAATAGAATCATCCTTTTTGATGAATATGTGTATTGCCGAAATGAATTTGAAGTGGTGAACGTAAACAATATGAAATTTTGAGTAGGAAGCTGAATCCAGAAAGTTAAGTAAAGAAGAACCAAGGGGCAGTTACAGTAATACCAATATTTTACATTAAAGAACGAAAATTTAGTATTGCAAACCAAAATTTAACTATCATATCAATCCGAAACACAAGCACACTAGCAGAAATCTGATTTCATGTGTTCTTAACCTATACAAGACATGCAAACACATGAAGACCTATCAAACTGGAAGACAAGCAGGTAGAGTATCATAAAAGCAGCTTTAGCATCTTCAAGTTTTTAACCGGATATGTCAATGGCTTTGACATCAGGTTTTTTCACTTCCACCTTAGGAACAGTAACAGTAAGAACCCCATTTTCCATGGAAGCCTTAACTTGATCCATCTTCACATTCTCCGGCAACCTAAACCTCCTCGAGAACATGCCACTACTCCGCTCCACGCGATGCCAGGTATCATTCTTGTCTTCCTTTTCTATTTTCCTCTCCCCGCTGATTTGAAGCACCCTGTCATCCTCAATCTCCACTTTCACTTCTTCTTTCTTAAGCCCTGGGAGATCAGCCTTGAAGACGTGAGCTTCTGGGGTTTCCTTCCAGTCAATTCGGGTGTTGGCAACAGCAGAGGTTTCAGGGGCACGTCTGGTGAGTGAAGAAGGGAAAGGGAAGTCCTTGAAAGGATCCCAAACGTCAAGAGAAAAAGGATCGAAGACGCTGCTGCTTCTGTTGCCGAAGAAACTCGGGATCATCGCCATTACTCCTCCACTACAAAACAATGATCAACGAAACACTGAATTAAGTGAAATTGATAGTGTTTGATTTGCTGATTGCTTTGCGAGAATCTGACGCTGAATTCTTGACGCTACAAAGGCCGGACATGTTGGGTATTTAAAACAAGCTGAAGAAGAGTCTAGTGTATTCCCGCACTTTCTATTTTGGGCCCCGAAGAAACTTATCTTCTGGGCAAATCCAGAATGTTTGAGAATTGACTCGAAGAATCTGGACTTGTTTCGTAGAGTGGGCTTCAACTTGGGCCCGAGTCTTATTTCTTTGTTTACCTTATAGGCCAACTCTAATCAATTAATTACTTAAATATTAGCCAACTCGTTGATTTATTTCGTATTTTTTATGTTGAAAATAATTTTTTAACAAAAAAATTAATAACTTAAACTCCTATAAAAGCAATTCTTCTTCTTGTTATCATTATTCGATAAATTGTTAAAATACTATTATAAAATTTAATTGTCATTCTTCAAAAAAATTGTAACATTTTTACTTACAGATTACCCATAGCTCATTTACAAAAATGCACATCTCAAACATTTGAATTCTTACTTAGTTTTAAATTTTGATGTTTTTCTAAATTAACTGGAAATTAGAAAATTATAATGGAATTCGTTTTTTATTTTATTTAAAAGCTACTTGAGAAATATGGAAAGTTGCACTTTAGGCACACAAGGCCTAACGGCCATGGATAACAAAGCGCAGCCCATTTCAACATTGACGTCGATTTGAGGGCTACAACGTCGAGACCATTCAAGCAATTTCCGGAACATTCGCGAATCACAAGAGTGAAGACAAAAAGTTTTCTTGAAGCCCAAAACACAAGTACTTGAAAGTACTAGATTCCTCTTTAGCTTCTTATAAATATCAAACATGTCCTGCTTTAGCAGCATCAACCACAAAGCAACTGAGTTCGATGAGAATCTGATCAGCACCTAAAGCCTTCCCATTACGTTCAAAGAAAAGAAAATGGCGATGATTCCAAGTTTCTTTGGCAAACGAAGGGGCAGCATCTTCGATCCTTTCTCTCTTGACCTTTGGGATCCTTTCAAGGACTTCCCTTTCTCTTCTTCTTCACTTACAACTCACGCCCCTGAAATCTCTGCTTTTGCCAATACACGAATCGACTGGAGGGAAACCCCGGAAGCTCACGTCTTCAAGGCTGACCTTCCAGGGCTCAGGAAAGAGGAAGTGAAACTCGAGATTGAGGATGACAGGGTGCTCCAAATCAGCGGAGAAAGGAACGTTGAGAAAGAAGACAAAAACGACACCTGGCACCGGGTTGAGCGTAGCAGTGGCAAGTTCATGAGGAGGTTCAGGTTGCCGGAGAATGTGAAGATGGATCAGGTTAAGGCTTCCATGGAAAATGGGGTTCTTACTGTTACTATTCCTAAAGAGGAAGTGAAGAAACCTGACGTCAAAGCCATTGAGATCTCTGGTTAATATCTTAAATATTTTTGGTGTATGCAATTATGTACTACTCGTATGCACAGTTGTGAAATATAATACTGTAATCTACTAAAGTGAAATCTTCTTTATTCTAATGTACCCGTCATTTCGTTTTCTCTTCTCTGACATTCTTTTCAGCTTCAAATAGGTAACTTCAAAAGGACCTGCCGTTCATCCCCATCCTTTGAAATGAAAAATTGATTAGATTTCATGTTTTACATTTCCTCCCGTTCTAGCTTTGCTTTCTTTTTTAGGGTTTTAGCTCTGATAGGTTCATTTCTTCAATGTATCTCAAGCAAATCTCATACAGATCTTCTAGCGGCTACAATTATGAACGGGGAAGCATGAAATATTGAAACATCATTTGACTCGAACTCCATCAGCAGCCGCAATCTCCTCAATGCGGCAAATTAACCCGTATTTGTATTAATTAAAAATAAAAAAGAAAACTGTTAGAAACAAAGTTTTCAAAGGTTAAGACCTTTTTAAGATTGGACTTGGAATTGATTTCCAAGTGAACAAGGAGCACGAAGAAGGGAAAAGAAAGAAAACCAGGCCAATTAGTGTCAATTAAGGTTAAAAGGTGAGCTAGCCGTAACATATGCGAACGGCGAGCAGGGTTACTTTACTTTCAACCTAGCCTCCCCCAAGTTCTCAAGTTAAGCTGTAACTTAATTGACCAAAAGAAAGATATATTTGTTTTTGCATACAGGAATAGTATCAGAGTAGGTAACTTGTTACTAGCTGGTTCATGGACTTACTGCATAGAAGAAGAAGAAGCGGGATAGGTTCACAAACAAGTCAAATCTATTCTATTCCTGATCCTCTTCAATAATTTCCCAGATTTCCTCCTCTTTTGTCACCTTGCAATTTCTAAAGATAAACATCATACCGCGGAGTATGATGTGTTGAAAGAAAGGCTTAAACAAAAGGAGCAACTATAAACCATATTCATCTGGAGAACACATATTCACATTTACACAAGCAACAACCTATGTTGCAGTCGATTGAAAAAAGAACAGAGACAGATGTGGATGAACAAGCATCAGTTGCCACAAGTCGATTAAACAAAAAACAGAGATAGATGTGGACCTAAAGGACATGGGATATTATTAAAAATTTATACTTCCTAGGTGATTTGGAAGAATTTAAGCTTGATGTCAACAAACCAGCGACAAAATGTTCCTAGAAGCATTTTTATGTATTAGAAAGTATTAAATTTTGCTAGGCTTATTAGACACATGCTTCAGATAAATGATGACCTCTTTGTAACTAAAAGATCAAGGGTGATATGATGTAAGAAATCTTCCACTGGTGGAAACAGACAGGGTCTCCCAAATATGAAACAAACCAGTCTTGAATCTTGATAATATACATCTCAACCATGTGTATGACTGACTCTTATCAATGCCACTGCTGTTATTGGCAATGGTAGCCCTAAGCCCAACCAGGGCTGATCACCAAGTTCATATTGTAGGAACCATTTGCGTTTTTATCTGGTATCAGCTTGCTAAACCGAACTCTCTGATATTATGCCTTTGTCAAGGATTACAGAGTTGACTAAGATGGAAAAACTACGAAATCTGAGGATGAGTCTTGATTTGTACATATCAGTAACAATTCTGCTTTGGTATTTTGTTCTTGCACTTCTATTTTTGAAGTTTCTATAATTTAACGGAAATTCAGTCATTCATCCCTGAATTCAGTATTAAGAAACTTCTTTAAAATTCAAGTTGTCACAGCCCACGTCATGGATGAGAAGAGAACATGTCACGTTTCAAATGGAAATGGCCTCAAGCATTTTATAATTCTCCAATTCTAGATCGGGTTGCTTTGTATATTTCGCTTACGCTCGTTGTGATATGAAATTACATTTATTGTTGGATAATTTGTTCATAAAAACGTAATTGCTCCAACCAAAATCCACAATTTCATAAACAAGGAAGAAAGGTAAATGTATGTTTTGACAATATTTCTGTTATTTCCTACATAGCTGAAGTTCAGAACTACTCACAGTCCATACAACAACATGGTATCACACACAATTGGTACAAAACCCTCAGCTGAGGAAGATATAGACACTCAATTCATAACTCACGAACTTTTTTGTTTTCCTATTAAAGTAGTTACTTTGAGTAATCTGTCGCAAGAGAGAGAGGCCTTCCAAACTAAACTTCAACTTTTTAGCCTGAAATCTCAATAGCCTTAACATCATCAGGCTTTTTCACCTCCAGTTTTGGAACAGTTACAGTAAGCACCCCATTTTCCATAGAAGCCTTGATACTGTTCGATTGAAAAACTTAATTTAAAAAACACGAAAAACTGAACAAGTGTTCATTTGCTGATTGCTTCCGAGAATCTGATACTGAATTCTTGATGCTGTGAAGGCAGGACATGTTGGGTATTTAAAACAAGCCGAAGAGGAATCCAGTACATTCCCAGACTTTCTCCTTTGGGCCTCCAGAAACTTAAAAGTGGCAATTCAAGAATGTTTGAAATTGACCTGAATGATCTGAACTTCTTTTGCAGAGACTTGCAAACATAGGCTTCAAATTATTGCGAATTTTGAGGTTGAAATATTGCGAATTTTGCATCAATATGAACGTTATTAAATATATATATATATATATATATATATATATATATATATATAATTTCAAATTATAATTTAGTCTTATGTTTTATTTAAGTTTTGTTGAATTTTATCTTTATATAATAATTTATATTTCTAATAACGTAAAAATTGTTCTATTAAAAATATTGATATGATTTGATTAAATTAATATAGTATTGATCAAGTTAATATGACATTTTTCGTTGATGTGATAAATTAAACTAATAAGATTCTAGCTCAATGATACAATTGCAAAAATATCATACCACATCTCATGTCATGGACCTTAAACAATGTTTTCAAAGTTTTCTTTGAAATATAAAACCCAATTTCTGCGTTCAAAAAAAAAAAAAAAAAAAAAATCAAAACGTACGCAAATGCTTTGTTTCTTAAATTTTCTTTTATAACTAAACTCCATTTTGAACAAATAGATCATGTGTAGAGTGAGTATTAATCAGTTTCAATCAAATAAATCGAACGAATTTAGTTAATTTAATTTGATTTGTTTGGTTTTTTATTAATCAATTCAATTTATTCGATTATTTTAATTGATTTTCAGTGTTCAAAATTTACAACTGAATTAATTTAAAAATTAATCATTAGTATACATTTTTACGTATACAATATACTACTCTGTATAATTCTGTGTGTATATTAAATTATGCATTAAATATATATGTACATTTTGCATATAAGTTTATTTTTTTTTTTAACTTTTAAATGTTAAATGAATGAGATGAGTTAAAATAATATCTTATAATTTAGTTATTTTTATGTTTTAGTCATCAGAAGACAACAAATGTCTAATGTGAAACTTTGTTGGTCAAAGGCAAAGATAACATGTGCAAAAGAAAAGAAAAAAGAGAAAAAGGCCAAGATAGCAAGACTGATTGAGGTTGAAATATTGCGAATTTTGCATCAATATGAACGTTATTAAATATATATATTTCAAATTATAAATATAGTCCTATGTTTTATTTAAGTTTCGTTGAATTTTATCTTTATATAATAATTTATATTTCTAATAACGTAAAAATTCTTCTATTAAGAGTATTGATATGATTTGACTAAATTAATGTAGCGTTGATCAAATTAATATGATATTTTTTGTTGATGTGATAAATTAAACTAATAAGATTCTATCTCAATGATACAATTGCAAAAATATCATACCACATCGCATCATCTCAAATATGTAAAATTTTGAATGGTAAGAGTACAGATTTTTGTTATAAAATTTTGAGTGCTTCTGTTTCTGAAATTCTCATTCAAAATTTTCACCAAAAACCATGAATTAAAAACTTAATTATACCAGATGAAAGCTGTCATATATAAATCATATAGCAACATTAGTTGATAGCTTAACAAAGAAAAGTATTGCTAATTAAGAAAATTAAACTTCCACTAAATTGCTGACTGACTGTGGTGTACATATGGAACACAAATACTTATTTAGCAGCCCAACTAGTTTTATTTAAGAGTAGATTATACGTCCACTTTTAACCAGTCATGGATGCTTTTCTGAAACTTTAATGAAGAAACCATTTGTAAATTCCAAAACAGGTGTACGGGCCACGTCTCCTCCCCTGATCTTGGTGAACCTATTATTAAAACATTATATATATATATATGAAAAAAGAGTATATTAGATATACTTATTATAGTGATATATAATTAAAATTATAAAAGTATTGTAATATTGTTTTGAGTATGATCACAATAACTGACAAATTTAGATACTGATTAATGAGGAATATCTTTCTTTGTTCTTTAGAAAAAAAATCAAGAATACATGTATGCTGA